>NW_026878665.1:0-25047 GCF_032173495.1 Musca vetustissima | reverse complement strand
TTCATGATTGATTACACTGGCAACCCTTTCGAACCTCTTCTCCTTTACAAAATCCCGCTTTACATTAAACGAATATTACCATCATCACCACAAAAAAATTGTTACTTCATTTTTTATCGATTTAACGTCATATCCAAACAATCATAACACTTTTTTTGTCGATGTTCATAAAAAGTCAAAGATATCGATGTAAATGTATTTTTGTATTATTTTTTCCAACTGCACTGGCAACGGATGTGACTCTGTTAGTTCAATACTATCACTGAAGTTGACACGTGACATATTTAATCTTTATGACATGTGAAACAACTCAATATTGGTTAAATTTGCTTTGAATGGCATGTGTTCGGTACTTAGTTGTGTTATTCTAATATTTTATAAGAGCAACTTTAATAGTCGAACAATATTAAATAAAATACTTTAAAAAGCAAAATAAATCTTTTATTCAGCCTGGCTGAATAGTGAAAATCTTCTATTCAGCCTGGCTGAATAGTGATTTCTATAGGAAATCTTCAATTCAGCCCCGCTGAATTAAGGTTTCTATATAAAATCTTCTATTCAGCCTGGCTGAATTAAGGTTTCTATATAAAATCTTCTATTCAGCCTGGCTGAATTAAGGTTTCTATATAAAATCTTCTATTCAGCCTGGCTGAATAGAGGTTTCCATAGGAAATCTTCAATTCAGCCTGGCTGAATAGTGATTTCTATAGGAAATCTTCTATTCAGCCTGGCTGAATAGTGATTTCTATAGGAAATCTTCTATTCAGCCTGGCTGAATAGTGATTTCTATAGGAAATCTTCTATTCAGCCTGGCTGAATAGTGATTTCTATAGGAAATCTTCTATTCAGCCTGGCTGAATAGGTTTCTATATAAAAACTTCTATTCAGCCTGGCTGAATAGTGCTTTCTATAGGAAAACTTCTATTCAGCCTGGCTGAATAGTGCTTTCTATAGGAAAACTTCTATTCAGCCTGGCTGAATAGTGCTTTCTATAGGAAAACTTCTATTCAGCCTGGCTGAATAGTGTTTCTATAGGAAATCTTCTATTCAGCCTGGCTGAATAGTGATTTCTATAGGAAATCTTCTATTCAGCCTGGCTGAATAGTGATTTCTATAGGAAATCTTCTATTCAGCCTGGCTGAATAGTGAAAATCTTCTATTCAGCCTGGTGATTTCTATACAAAATGTTCTACTCAGCCAGGCTGAATAGTGATTTCTATAGGAATTATTCTATTCAGCATGGCTGAATAATGATTTTTATAGGAAATCTTCTATTCAGCCTGGCTGAATAGTGATTTCTATAGGAAATCTTCTATTCAGCCTGGCTGAATAGTGATTTCTATAGGAAATCTTCTATTCAGCCTGGCTGAATAGTGAAAATCTTCTATTCAGCCTGGTGATTTCTATACAAAATGTTCTACTCAGCCAGGCTGAATAGTGATTTCTATAGGAATTATTCTATTCAGCATGGCTGAATAATGATTTTTATAGGAAATCTTCTATTCAGCCTGGCTGAATAGTGATTTCTATAGGAAATCTTCTATTCAGCCTGGCTGAAAAGTGATTTCAAAGGAAATCTTGTATTCAGCCTGGCTGAATAGTGATTTCTACAGGAAATCTTCTATTCAGCCTACAGGTTTTATATACAGTATATTACTCTTAACGTTATGAATGTGTGTGTAATGGTTTAACAATTAAAATAAATCCTTAGTCAGTCATCATAACTAAATTGATTTTTAGAGATTAAAAAATTTAACCCAATATTTGGACTGCCGTATGGAAAATCTATTTAACTTGGCATTTTTAAATACCAATAACAACAAAATAAAATTCCAATTTATTGGCAAATATCAAACATATTAGTATGATTTATTTATTGATTTCCGTATCCTGTTCATTTATTTATTTACAACAATTGAGATTAGAAATATCCATATGGAGAGAACATTATTTGGATACGGATGAATGTGTACGGCCAATGCAAATTCCACATTCTTATTGGAATTCAAATGAATGCCAGTCGTTTTGATACGTTCCGATATTTGATTTAAATTCGTATATGAGTAGTTGAGTGTAAAGCCATAAATCTGCAAAAAAAGACATGAAATAAAAATTAAAATCAATAAAGCCAATATAAATCAATAAAAAAATTGCAATAATTGTCAATATAAAAGAAGGTCTCATAAATTGGTAAATGGACAAACATTAAAATCAATTCGAAGCCAATAAAATGCTGTTAGATTGGTTAATAAGAGGACATATTTTTATACCCTTCACCACACTGTGGTACAGGGTATTATGTTTGTAACAGGCAAAAGGAAACGAGATAGACACATGGTTCCTTTTGAGAATATGCATAGAATCACTTTCTGAGTCGATTTATGCATGTCCGTCCGTCCGTCTGTCCGTCTGTCCATCTGTCCATGTTAAATTGTAAACAAAGTACAGGTCGCATTTATGATCCGAATTGGATGAAATTTGGCATAGGTCACTTATTCGGCCCAAGGACGAACCCTATTGAAATTGGGAAAAATCGGTTCAGATTTAGATATAGCTCCCATATATATATTTAACCGATTTAATGTAAACGGTCCCTATATATCTTTCGATTTGCACGAAATTTGGTACAGCCTAATCATTTAGGTCTAGAATGATGTCTGCCAAGTTTCGTGAAAATCGGTCCAGATTTAGATATAGCTCCCATATATAGTTTCGTCCGATTTCATGTAAATGGTGCCCCAAAGTCCCTATATATCTTTTGATTTGCACGAAATTTGGTATAACGTGCTGAATTAAGCCTAGAGTGATGTATGCCAAGTTTGGAGAAAATCGGTCCAGATTTAGATATAGCTCCCATATATAGTTTCGTCCGATTTCATGTAAATGGTGCCCCAAAGTCCCTATATATCTTTCGATTTGCACGAAATTTGGTACAGCCTAATCATTTAGGTCTAGAATGATGTCTGCCAAGTTTTGTGAAAATCGGTCCAGATTTAGATATAGCTCCCATATATAGTTTCGTCCGATTTCATGTAAATGGTGCCCCAAAGTCCCTATATATCTTTTGATTTCCACGAAATTTGGTATAACGTGCTGAATTAAGCCTTGAGTGATGTATGCCTAGTTTGGAGAAAATCGGTCCAGATTTAGATATAGCTCCCATATATAGTTTCGTCCGATTTCATGTAAATGGTGCCCCAAAGTCCCTATATATCTTTCGATTTGCACGAAATTTGGTACAGCCTAATCATTTAGGTCTAGAATGATGTCTGCCAAGTTTCGTGAAAATCGGTCCAGATTTAGATATAGCTCCCATATATAGTTTCGTCCGATTTCATGTAAATAGTGCCCAAAGTCCCTATATATCTTCTGATTTGCACGAAATTTGGCATAACGTACTGAATTAAGCCTAGAGGGATGTCTGCCAAGTTTGGAGAAAATCGGTCCAGATTTAGATATAGCTCCCATATATAGTTTCGTCCGATTTGATGTAAATGGTCCACCAAAGTCGCAAAATATCTTCCGATTTGCACGAATTTTGGCATAACGTACTGAATTGAGTCTAGAATGATGTCTGCCAAGTTTCGTGAAAATAGGTCCTGATTTAGATATAGCTCCCATATATAGTTTCGTCCGATTTCATGTAAATGGTGCACCAAAGTCCCTATATATCCTTCGATTTGCACGAAATTTGGCATAACGTACTTAATTGAGCCTAGAATGATGTCTGCCAAGTTTCGTGAAAATCGGTCCAGATTTAGATATAGCTCCCTTTTATTATAGATTGATTTTAAGTAATTGACGTACTAAGGAACCAATTGGAATAAAACGTTCTGAAAGTTGTATAACCTAACCTGTGACAAGTTTGTTTGAAATCGCTCAATATTTGGATAGAGCTTCCATATATATTTTCGCCCGATTTCTAGTAAATTGGGCATCAAACTCCTCATGTTAGTCAGATTGACATCAAATTTTGCACAACTTAAAAAATTGAGCATAGAATTACGTAGTTGCGTTTTCTAGAAGTGCAGACATAGCCCAACGGATGACCTATTTATATTTGTTTGAAGTCGATTGACATACTTTATGGATAGATCTAGGTAGATTCACATTTAGATAAATATCACATTTTTTTCATCCAATTTTATGTTATAGTCCTGCTTAATATACCCATAGTGGTGAAGGGTATCATATAGTCGGCCCCGTCCGACTTTACTACTTTCCTTACTGGTTTTTAAATAAAGGAATAATTTTGCCAATGAAAATTTAATGCGAGGTATACAAATACCAATATAAGTGTGTAATAGTTTGAGGTGGTATAGGTGACGGGAACACCGACTGGTACTATCTACCTAGTTTTAACATACCTTATAATTAGGAAACTCCGCCGCCAACATGTTATTATATTTTAATTCCTCATAGGAAGATCCGCTACCAAAAGTTGCACTTTGTTCCATAGCTTGCAGAATATTCAATAGACGTGGTTGAAAGGCTCTAAAAATAAAAACAAAAAAAAAAACTCAACCATAAATATCCAATTAACAAATATCTCCCCCAAATACCAACCTATTCCACACCGTCTTCCGCATAGTTCTCCAGCTACTTATTTTCTTCATTATTTTACGTTCAATATTATATTTCAATTCACCAATACTCGAAGATGAACGATATTTATATGATTCCAAATGAAATCCTCCCTGAGGGGCGGTTGCTCTTTTACCAAACCCTGGTAGCCAACAGGACGAATCGGTAAAATTGAAATTCATCATTGAAACACGTTGCTCCGATTGGATGTTGAGATAAAACTAAATAGGGAAGTAATCGAATTAATAAAATAATGAAAATTATTTTTGAAATTTGAAATGACTTACATTATTCGGAGCCACAACCATTTTGATGGAATATAATGGACAAAATACGTCCTTGACCGAATATCGCTTCCCACTGCAGGGGTCAATGAATTGCATTTCCTCCTCAGAAATAAATAGAACAAAAGCACATTGTCCATATGGATAGGCTAGGCCTAACACCAACCAACATTGTAGACCCAAATGCAGGAGATAGCTGCAGAGCAAAACACCCAAATCTTTCGTGGAACCCCAAGTGGTATCCAAAAGAAGCTGAAAGTAAACAGAAAAATAAAAAAATTAATGAGTACGGCATTTATAATAACTTCAATCGCTGGGGACTTGTATATGGGGTTATGTCGAAATACGAAAAACATTAATGACGTCTGGGCCGAACTTTAAATAACCACAACGAGGTGGACATTCAAAATTGCTGAAGACCTGTATATTTGGGTTATGTCGACATACCGCAAATTAGACAGGTCCTTTGTATGAGGGCTATTGTGAAAAAATGGACCCATACTACACAAATCTATAACTATGCAACAGCAAGTTGCAGAACCTTGAAGGCAAGAAAATATTCAAAATACCAAGAATGGACCTACCTTGAATATGTTTGCATTAAAAATTAGATGCAATAACCCTGAATGTAAAATGGGGCCTATGTAAAAACAATGGGGGTTTAAGAAAATTGTCCACAAAGATGTTGGCGTATAAAGAAATCACCTTCAGAGCTGGTCTATAAGGAAAGCTCCAACATCAGCCTAGTCTGTAAAGAAGTTCACCTTAAGCGAACCCCACCTTAAGGCGGTGTTCAATGAATACCAACTTGAGAGCTGATCTATAAATACCTTCTTCTATAAAGAATACCACCTTTAGGCAGGTCAATAAATATACCACCTTCAGAGCGGGTCTATAAAGAAAACGACCCATAAAGCTGTTTTTTAAAGAATATCACCTTCAGGGCTGATCTGTAAAGAAGAACAACTTACGAACTGGTCTGGAAAGAAACATACAGAGCTCCTCTATAAACCTTCAGAGCTGATCTATAAAGAAGACATCCTCCAGGGCTGGTCTATAAGGAATTCCACCTTCAGAGCTGGTCTACAAAGAAGACCACCTTTAGTCATTTCTACAAATACTACAACCTTTAGGGTTGGTCTATAAAGAATCTTCAGATCTTGTTTATAGAGAATATCACCTTTAGAGCTGACCTATAAAGAATACCAATTTAGATCTATACCAATATCAGCTTCAAAGTTGGTCTAAAAAGAATATCACCATCAGAGGAGAATTTAAAGCAAATCACCTTGAGGTTGGTTTTTGAAGAATATCACATTCAGCCTAGTATATAAAAAAGATCTCCATCGGTCACGTCTGTAAAGAATACCATCTTCAGTCTGATCTATAAAGAAGACCACCTTCAGACACGTCTACAAAAATACCACCTTCAGAGCTGCTCTATAAAGAATAACACATATAAAAACAAATGAGCGGAGCAGTATAGTCGGACGGAGACCATACGATACCCTACACAACTACCACGTAACTCTAACCTTCTGCGGGGTTTTATTCCGAGCCTGGGCAATATTTCGTGATACTTGCACTCTCTTGCCCGATTAGAGGTCAACAGCATCTCTTCCTTACACTGATATATTTTCCGAATATTTCCAATATTCAGTACAGCCCTTCTAATTAGTTATCCAGGTTCCCTTCACAGTGAGTTGTGTTGTGATGTTCGGCTTTTGGCAATTGATCGACTGGAAAAACACACACAAAAATTAAGTTTTCGGTCCACTTCATCCCAAAATTATTATCTGATCATCGCCGAAAATTATAGGCGTTGACCTTGTCCATAAGTGGAACCTCAGCGCTATATTTGCGCCCTCCAGTGTGGTAATGGGTTACTAAATAATATCTGAATACATAAGCCCCTGTAAATATTAACGTGTAACTCCCACATATAATTGGTATCAATTTAAAGGCCAACCACTCCTCTTGGATATACTATCAATTTTTCGGACCTATGTCCTTCAGGAGTAAATACATACGCCATAGAATACAAATTTTGTAATTTTTCACACAAAAGTCAGGGTCCATTTGACCCGCTAAATATTGACCGATCCTTATCAAAACAGGCATGCTTATTCGTTGGCCCGATTCCCTTCTCCATGCAAAAATTCGGGGTGTTTGTGCCACAATTGTGGCCTCTGGAGCGACCAGAAAACCTAACAAAAATAAAGTTTTTGGTCCATTTCATCCCCTAAATATTAACCGATCTTTTCCAAAAACAATAGGGGTCTTCATTAGCCAGAACCCATCCTACATGCAAAATTTCGTGAAGATTGGTCCATAACTTTGGCCTGTAGCGTGTTTACAAATTATAATGGACAGGCGGACACACATGTCTAGATCGACTCAGCTGGTCGAGATATGACGATCGGTATATTTAAAGGTGGGTCTATGACCAATATTTCGCGGCGTTACAAACTTTTGGGGCTGCACAAAGCTATAATACCCTGACAACATAGTTGTGTAGGGTATAAATACCTGCTTCAAAGCCGATTTATAAAGAAAATCACTTTCAGGTTGATCTACAAATAAGTCCACGTTCCGGCTGGTGTATAAAGAAGAACGTCTTTACACCCCCACCTTAAGAGCTGGTCTATAAAGAAGATTACCACCATCAGACCTGGCCTATAATGCATACCTCCCTCAGAGCTATTCTATAAAAATACCACCTGGTTGTATAAAGAAGATCGCCTTCAGGCGATTCTATATAGACCCCCATCTTAAGAGCATATCAAAAAAGACTGCCCTGTAAAGAATACAACCTTCAGGCAGGTCGAAAATGAATACCACTTTGGAGCTGATCTATAAAGGATACCACCTTCAGAGATGGTCGATAAAGAAAATCAATTTAAGGCTAGTCCACCCTCAAACACTCTACGACCTTGGAATGACAAATTACTTCTGCTTCGGTGGGAAATATGATTACATGCACCCATTTTCAGAAATTTCAACAAATATGCCTTTCATTTGTCCATATGTCAAAACTTGTAACTTGTAACCATGTACTCCCAATTTCCATATCGTTTGGAAATATGTCTAGGCCCAAAAAATACCAAAATTTAACAAATACTTAACGACATTTTGTTAAGTTCAGCCGGAAATATGGATCTTTTTACACCCTCCACCACGTGGATTGCTTTCAAAATTCCTTAAGTCGATCCGGACATTTGTATGGGGAAAAGTTATGATGATAGTAGGTTGTTGCTGCTCCGAAAAAATAGTGTACCAATTTTTTATTTATTTTGTATTCAAAGCGAATCTTTATGAAGTGGATCTTTTATGTGGAGTCAAAACTTCGACCTATATATTCACCGCACATATTTTTATATAAGTCACCTTACCAGAACCCTTTATACCAAATTACAGCCACATCAGTTGGAAAAAGTGGCTAATGTCTTCAAAATACCGAAAATGTGATGATACCGTTCTATTGGATCTATGCCAAACATGAACCATAGTAGATAATTTTTGGTATGGACATCCAAAGATAATCCAAAATATTAAATTGCTCCCAAATCGGTTGATACATGTGCTCAAGCTTCCCAAAATATGGTCATTTATCGTAGCAGGTTTGATACCCAATGTGAATCCAAACTACAAATTTACGGCTGATTATATTGAAAAACTTGTCTAAAACCCCCCCAAATAAAGAACATTGGCGATTACCTTTATATGGGTACTACCCAAAAAGTGGACCTATATTGATCATATTCGGTAGGGAAATTTTACAGCCAATTCGGCTGAAAAAGGTGTAAAAATCTCCATAATACTACATATTTGGAAATTCCAGCAGATGGACAGACAGACGTACACACGTAAATCGTGATAGAATTATACATACTTTATGGGGTTTCCGCCTTATGTTAGATGACATAAAAATGAAGGGGAGCCTCTAGGGTCCTATGTCAAAACATGGACCTATATTGAACATTTTCTGTAAATATCTACATATATCATTCTCCATAATCCTAAATAACCTAAAATGGCGCTGTGTCGTGATGGGCATTAAATAAATATATATTTTATGCGATCAAGGATATATACTTCATGGGGTCGCCGACAAATACTTCGAAGTGTATATCAAATTTAATACATTGATGAAGGGTATAAAACATATTCTTCTCTACATATAACAATAAATACTATGCTCACCTCATTATTCATCCAAACACCAGAAAAATTAGTACAAGGATCAAAGGACTTCGGCGTCGACAGCAGCGATACAAAACGACACGCGCTATCCAATAAATTCTCACTAGCATCAACTGGGGGCGGTATCGCTTGCAACAATCTTGTTATACATATTCTTTTCCCTTCCGAGGTGCAGACAAGAGGCTCCAAAAATTTCTCTGGCATCATTTCCCATGCCTCCATACTCCAATTATTCAAATTTTGTCTAACTTCTGATAATTCTGAACACTCCAAACATTTCGTCTGGATGCTAGGCAAGTCAAACGTTGGCTCCACACTTATGTAACACCACAAACGTATCGATTCTTTTATTTCGGGAAATTGTTCAATCATTATGTTCGTTTCTGAACTTGAGGTGATATTATCGAGAGAGGGTCGCTTGTAGCCAATTAAAATTTTCGGATTATTTAATTCGAATACGCCATCGATCTGCAAGAAGAAGGAGACAGGTCGTCTAATTTTTATTTCATAAAGTAGAAGGGTAATATTTACCTTTTGCTGTGTCAATATGGCACTAATTGGTATCCGATATTCACCCAACCAATTATTTTGTATTCTTTGAAAAATATCCGTACTTTTCAACGAGGCATCATCATTCCATTGATTTTCAATGACTTCATCGAACAAGCAAATTTTGAAATCATCGCGTAACTCTGCTAAGGAGCCACTGAAAAAAAGAGAAGGATTTAAGTTTATAGACAGAAACCAGTGAGCGGAGCAGTATAGTCGGACGGGGCCGACCATACGATACCCTACACAACTACCACGGACTCAAATTTTCTGCGGATGTATATTCCGAGCCTGGGCAATATTTCGTGATATTTGCACCTTTTACCCGATTAGAGGTAAACAGCACCTCTTCCTTACACTGACATATTTCCCGAATATTACTAGTATTCAGTACAGCTATTGTCCAGCTATTGTCCTTACACTGACATATTTTTCGAATATTACGAGTATTCAGTACTGCTATTGTCCAGATTCCCTTCACCGTGGGATGTGTTGTGATGTTCGGCTTTCATTTGTAGTCTATAGATCGACTCTAAAATAACACAAAAAATTAAGTTTTCGGTCCACTTCATTCCAAATTATTATCTGGTCATCACCGAAAATTATAGGCGTTGTCCTTGACCATAACTGAAACCTCATGGAACATTTCAAAGCGATCAGCGCTATAATTCCCCTCTGTAGAGTGATAATGGGTTACTAAATAATATACGAATACGGAGATACCTGTAAATATTTAGATGTAACTCCCACATCCGAGCACATACAACAATATAATTGGTATTAAATTAAAGGTCAACCACTCCTCTTGGATATAATATAAACTTTTCGGGTCTATTTCCTTCAGTAAATATATATGCTATAGAATACAAATTTTGTCATTTTTCACACAAAAGTCAGGGTCCATTTGACCCGCTAAATAATGACCGATCTTTATCAAAACAGGCATACTTATTCTTAGCCCCGATCCCCTTCTCCATGTAAAATTTCACGATGTTCGGACATAACTGCGGCCTCTGGAGCGACCAGAAAAACGGACAAAAATTTAGTATTTGGCCCATTTCATCCCCTAAATATTAACCGATCTTTCCCAAAAACAATAGGGGTCTTCATTGGCCAGAACCCATCCTACATGCAAAATTTCGTGAAGATTGGTCCATAAATGCGGCCTGTATCGTGTTTACAAATTATAATGGACAGACGGACGGACGGACGGACGGACACACATGTCTAGATTGACTCAGCTAGTCGAGATATGACGATCGGTATACTTAAAGGTGGGTCTAGGACCAATATTTCGCGGCGTTACAAACTTTTGGTGCTGCACATAGCTATAATACCCTGACAACATAGTTGTGTAGGGTATAAAAATACACCACTATGTTGTAAGTTTGTGTATTCGGCCGTTAGTTCGTCTGTCAATAATAAAAGTTTTTAAGAATATATTTGTTCTATGGACCATCATAGGCATCAGAACAAAGTGTATTTGTTCACAATACCATATTAAGCGTAGATTTTTAAAGACATAGGCGTGGACTTTAGAAAATATGGTTCTAGAGACCATTGTTGCCACAGATTTAAATGAGGATATTTATACCCTACACAACTATGTTGTCAGGGTACTATAGCTTTGTGCAGCCCCAAAAGTTTGTGACGCTGCGAAATATTGGTCCTAGACCCACCTTTAAGTATACCGATCGTCATATCTCGACTAGCTGAGTCGATCTAGACATGTGTGTCCGTCCGTCTGTCCATTATAATTTGTAAGCACGGCCACAGGCCACAGTTATGGACCAATCTTCACGAAATTTTGCATGTAGGATGGGTTCTGGCCAATGAAGACCCCTATTGTTTTTGATAAAGATCGGTTAATATTTAGGGGATGAAATGGACCAAATACTAATTTTTTGTCGGTTTTTCTGGTCGCTCCAGAGGCCACAGTTATGTCCGAACATCGTGAAATTTTACATGGAGAAGGGGATCGGGGCTAAGAATAAGTATGCCTGTTTTGATAAAGATCGGTCATTATTTAGCGGGTCAAATGGACCCTGACTTTTGTGTTGCGCTGATCGCTTTGAAATTGTACATGAAGTTCCGATTATGGTCAAGGACGACGCTTATAGGTTTCGGTGAAGTTGAGATTTCATTCAGGGGGTGCTATGAACCGAAAACTTTAATTTTGTCAGATTTTCTAGTCGCTTTAGAGACATTTATTATATATCATTATATTTTCAACATCTTGTAATATTTATATATTTTTATTCAGAATAATATTCCATGTCGATTTATGGGTGTCCAAACGTCTCTATAACATTGCTATTACTTCTATGATGCAAATGGTCACAATATTCGGCATTGGCATTCGAATTGGCCATAATTTGGTATTTTGCAGTCTCAATATATAGCGAACCTTCCTACCAACATTTATTAATAACAACCCAAGTTTCTAGGACTTGCACGAGTCGCCCATGTTACGCTACATTCTACAACCAAATTGTCCCAAACTTAATTAATTAGGTTTCCTACTTAAAATGATCAATATTGGTCCACCTGTTAGGGAAGCGCCATATAACTCTTCATCCCACATTTCGGTATTTCGGAGAGCATTAACCAAATTAGCCGTAATTTTATATTTTGGATTCGAGTTGAGTAAAAAATCTCACTACAAAAAATTATCAATATTGGTCCAAGTTAGTCACCATATAATGGTACACCCATATACGGTGTCTTTCTTGGAGTTTGGGTATGTTTTTCAAATTCTCTTTTAACAATGTCAGTTTACGGTTTGATATAGCTCCCATAGAACGGTACCATCAAATTTTCGGTATTTTAAATACTTTAGCCGCATGTGGCTGTAATTTGGTATAAAGGATTCTTGAAAGCTGATATATATCAGTAAGGAATGTAGTAAAATCGGACTGGGCCGAGTACATTGGGTACATACACTCATGTCTTTCTGCAACCTCTGATAAATTTAATAAAGCAATAACGTCATTCAAGTCTCAATTTAATACGTTGTGCTTAATCGGATAAACATTAGGAGTTTGGGGCACCATTTATGTAATATCGAAATCTGAACCAATTTTCCTGAAACTTACCACATATCATTCTAGACTCATTTCAGTACGCTACGCCAAATTTCCTGCAAATCGAAGGATATATAGGGACATTGGTACGCCATTTACCTAAAATCGGATGAAAATATACATGGGAGCTATATCGAAATATGAACCGATTTTCACGAATCTTAGCACCCATCGTTCTAGACTTAATTCATAAAGGGAAGAATATAAACGGGCCTTTGGTGAACTGTTTACCTAAAATCTGACGAAAATATATATGGGAGCTATATCTAAATCTGAACCGATTTTCACGAAAATTAACACACATATTTTAGACTTAATTCAGTATGCTATGCCAAATTTCTTTAAAATCGAAGGATATATAGGGTCTTTGGTGCACCATTTACATAAAATCGGACGAAAATATATATGGAAGCTATATCGAAATCTGAACCGATTTTCCCGAAACTCACAAAACATCATTCTAGACTCAATTCAGTGCTCTATGCCAAATTTCGTGCAAATCGAAATATATGTAGGGACTTTGGTGCACTATTTACCAAAAATCGGACGAATATATATATGGGAGCTATATCCAAATCTGAACCGATTTTTTCCAATTTCAATAGGGTCCTTGGGCCAAATAAATTAGCTGTGCCAAATTTCATCCAATTCGAATCAAAAATGCGACCTGTACTTTGTTTACAATTTAACATGGACAGACAGGCGAACATGCATATAAAGGTAGCCTCGCGTTGTCAATATGTTGAAGGGTTTTTCATAATTGGCCAATTCTAATGGCTGAAATTGGCATTCCAGGATATTGGAGGGTAAGACAAATTTGGGTTTTTAGGTCCAAATTTTCATATAATCCCCACATAAAAATTCCACCCCTTCTACGGTATTAATAAAGTTTTAACCAAATAACCATCTCTTAGAAAGGGTTAAGTTTGCCAAATCTTCCCACTAAACATCACTTGCGGTCACGTTTAGACAAAAGTAGCCCTAAAAGTCCATATTGTCAAGATTCGTATCGGTTTCACATATCTCGCTTTATAAACGAATTTTGAAGTTTTCAATGACTGTATTGTGACATTTCGTATACGTGGTGATTAAAAAAACTTCGTCCCGGAAATCGTTCAATATAGCTCCATGTTTTAAATAATCGTCGTATACACCTTTTTCACATGTTATTCAAAACATATAAAATATAATTCGAGAATTCCATTTGCAATTGATATCATATCAGATGTAATTCGAGAATTTTATTTGTAATTAATAGAATACCTTTCGAAATTCATAGAATTCCATTTGAAGTTCATAAACTTCCATTTGAAATTCCAAGTATTGTATTTGAATTTCATAAAATTCCATTTGAAATTTAAATAATTCCATTTGAAATTCAAAAATATTGACATATTGTCATGCTAAGGGACATGCATATTCCTTATTCATATAAAATTTCGTGGTAAGTTGTTCATCCATTTTATCCTTTAAATACATTGTGAAACAAAATCGGGATCATGGTCTGGGAGGTGTGAAATTCCTATTGGTGTGAAAGGCCTTGTTGAAATGTGAAATTCCTATTGGGGATGAAAGGCCTTGGTGGATATATGAAAACCTCAGAAGGAAAAATTCGTCGTAGGCCAAAATTCGGAGATATGTCGTGATAATTTTTTGCTTACGACCACCTTAAAGGATGTTCCATATAAATATATCCATCTATAAGTGGAACCTTACTTGTTTAACCCCTACTTCTTTGAATTCCGAAACAGGTGTTATTGTTATTATTCCCATGTCATTACCTTATTTGTATAACCAATTGTTCATTCCATGTTGGATTCGATCCCTCAGCCGTCATGGTACGACCAAATTTGTCCTTATAATTTATAGCTACAAATGGTCGAACATTTGAGTATTTTAGATCTAAAATAAATAATCTTAAAATTATTAATCATAATTGATAAATATATCTTATCTTCTTACTTTGCAGCACAAAAACATTCGACGATCCAGGACTACCACCTCTTCCCCTACTATCTGAATCATCAGGATTCGTAATCCTCACTGGTATACCAGTTGCTCTTATGATGTTACAAACTATTTTAAATGTATGAACATGATCCATGGAGAGGGTATGCTGCTGACTGCCCGGAGGGGATGAGGGCAACATATTGCTGCGGGGATTCAAAATCAGCCGAGGTTGAAAAATCAAACGCAGCGTTTGAAAGAAGGCACTGAAAATGTTTGAAGATTATGAAAAAAATGATTAGGAAAATAAACTTTCAGGTAAGATATTGATTTTTATTTCAATCAACCCTACCTCCAACTCATTGGTTCATCATTTAACAACAAATTCTCCTGACTGGCTACCACATTTGTCAAGCGTATACATTGATTCTGTATAGCTTCATACAACTGCTTCAAATATTTTTTACCCTCATGTTTATGCAAATCAATGGGATCCATCCAATTTCCAGGATCCAAAACTCGCTCCTCCGATTCCCATTCAAATTCCAATTCATGCTCCAACATTGGTATAAATTTTAAATCTCTGGTACGAGCGTAATTTTTCGAATATCGAGATCGTAACAGACGTAGACGAGGGTTATTATCGATTTCGGATATATCACAGAAGCGCAGGAGATCTTCTTGAAAGGTGCAGGTTTTTGTCATGGCAGATTTTTCTGCTTCCTCTTCACTTTCACTGTTCTCGGAGTGATGATCTTCTACTTGTTCCGAAGATTCTGGTAATGTCATCAAATTGTTATTATACCAATCTTTGAGCATATTCGGAGGAATATGGGTATGCTGCCCAGGAGCGGGAAATAGGCGTTCCACAATTTCTTGTGGATAAATTTGTTCATCGCTTTGTAGGTTCAGGCGTAAATAGCCGGATATTGATTGTTTATGAGAGGAAAATGTAACCGTGATGTTGGGCGGATCTTCTCCACCACTTGCCGATGGCAGTGGTAAGGGTACAATGATATTAGCTATCTTTTGGGATCCGGTTAATTTTAGTTTTTGGTAAAGCTGAAAATAATAGAAAAAATATTTAAAAAATCCACGTCTAAAGGACATTTGATAGTCGAGAAAAAAATTTTAAAAATCCACGCCTAAAGGTCTTTTGGTGGTCCAGAAAAAATATTTAAAAAATCCGCGCCTAAAAGTCTTTTGGTGTTCCAGAAAAAATATTAAAAAAATCGGCGCCTAAAGGTCCTTGAATCCTCTAGAAAAAATGTTTAACTTTTAAAAAGGTTTTTGGTTCTTACCTTGATTTTTATATCCTTAGGTAATCTCCGATTCAGCACAATTCCCAATTTTTCATTGACGGTGAAACTTAAATCTCTTTCCAGTCTATAGGTACGTGTCTCCCCCACCATTTGTCCATCAAAAATGACCCTCATGAAATAACTTTGTAACTTCCTTGGACCCGGCATCTCGGCAAATGCCTCTTCATTTTCAAAAATACGAATCACATCGATGCGTGGTTCCTTGGGATTGAGAAAACACGTGGCATATTTATCTTTCAATTCTGTTGATATGAGACCCAAATCTGGCTTCCTTGGTCGTGGCAACAGACCCTCTTCACGCTGAGAACGCCACATGCGCTTGGCCCGATAATATTCTTCCAACTTCTCTCGATAGATTTCATTTAAATCTGTATCAAATCTCTGCGCCCACAATTGTTGACGATTTTTTATTTCCGAAGCCTTAACATCCTCAATTTTCAAACGCAGCTTGAGTCGGGTCAACTGATGACTTTTTTGTTTGCGCAGATTTTTCAACTTCAACCACTTCTCTAGAATATCCTGCAATAGCTGTTTGTTCGTATGCTCCTCATCGTAAAGCTTTTCCCGGAGGGCTTTCACCTTAAACGAATGTTGTTCAATTTTGTAGGCCTTCTTTTCTTGATCTGCCCGGCGGCTCCTGTTGGAATTTTCTTCAGTCTTTAAGAGGTCATTTAAAATATTCCGTTGGACCTGCAAATCGGCATAAAGCTTCTCTGTAATCTTCTCCTTTAGTCGCTGACAGCGATGTTCATAGAGCAACTCCAAATCATTGGCCAATTTATGTTCCTCTTGCAGGTCAGGATGTTCCGTAAAACGTATATCTTTGAGATGTAAGGTTAACAGCTTCTTAGAGGGTATTTCCATGCTATCCCATGATGGTTCCATAAATATTGGTTTAAATTTAAAATCACAAGAGGTTCGATAGTAAATCCGATCCTTGAAAAATCGCTGAGAATCTAAGGCTTCCTTTAAGGCTTTCAAAATTTCGGGATTTACCTTTACTTTTCGCACTCGGGCCTCCATATTCAGGCGATTTATAAACGCATATAAATTGGGATTTAATTTCTTACCCACTGGATATGAAATCAGTGACTGTTCCAGCTCTAGAGGGGGCTTGAAAGTAAACTCCACCATTTCATTATGAAATTCACTTTTTTCCAAGCGCAACAGATCTTCCAAATTATCCTCCGCGATTTGAATAAATGTGGAGGCCAAGGTGGGTTGTTGACTTCGTGTGGTATTGGACAAGTCATCGGTGGAATTTTTGGAGGCAATTTCTTCCACCTCCTCCGTTGGCTCGCTGCTTATATCCTCCTCATCATTTTCCTGTGACAAATTCCGGGCTCCCGACATTTTCTTCGTCTCCTCCTCATTGAGGCCGCAAAAGAATTTCTCACTTGGTGATTTAGTATCATCTCGACCCACCTCATTATTGCTAGACTCACTGAGCAGACTTGCATTTTCCAATAAGGCTGCAACTTCCTTTTCATTTTCCTCAAACTCCTGGGTTAATTGGATTTTCCGTTTGTTAGCCGGTATTTGTTTGACTTTCGGTCGAGACTTCTTCGATTTATTGGATTTGGTTTTCTTTTTGGGCTTTGAGATTTCACTGGACGCGCTTTCCATCATTTTCACGCACTTTCTTCCGATTTTCTCGAAACTTAACTTATTATTTATGTTTTATTATTTTTATGTTTTTGATAGAATAACTGTCAAATTTATTGGTTGTTGCCATGGCAACAACAACAATTTTGACATTTACCCCAACACCTGTTAAGGGTTGCCCAGGCTACAGCACTCAAGGGTGGTTTATCCACATTGGAAATTACTTAGATATCCTTTTAATACCCTCAACACCACCAAGGGTGGTGGACAATAGAGCCTGCAGTGAACGGACTATAGACCTCACGGGTGGATTTTTTAAATATTTTTTCTCCACCACCAAAAGACCTTTAGACGTGGATTTTTTAAATATTTTTTCTCCACCACCAAAAGACCTTTAGACGTGGATTTTTTAAATATTTTTTCTCGACCTATAAAAGACCTTTAGGCGGGGATTTTTTAAATATTTTTATTATTTTTTAGGCGTGGATTTTTTAAATACTTTTTCTCGACCTATAAAAGACCTTTAGGCGTGGATTTTTTTATATTTTTTCTCGACCTCTAAAAGACCTTTAGGCGTGGATTTTTTAAATATTTTTTCGAGACCACCAAAAGACCTTTAGGCGTGGATTTTTTTAAATATTTTTTCGAGACCACCAAAAGACCTTTAAGTGTGAATTTCTTAAATATTTTTTAGAGGATCAAAATACCCTTTAGGCGTGGATTTTTTAAATATTTTTTCGAGACCACCAAAAGACCTTTAGGCGTGGATTTTTTTAAATATTTTTTCGAGACCACCAAAAGACCTTTAAGTGTGAATTTCTTAAATATTTTTTAGAGGATCAAAATACCCTTTAGGCGTGGATTTTTTAAATATTTTTTCGAGACCACCAAAATACCTTTAGGCGTGGATTTTTTAAATATTTTTTCGAGACCACCAAAATACCTTTAGGCGTGGATTTTTTAAATATTTTTTCGAGACCACCAAAATACCTTTAGGCGTGGATTTTTTAAATATTTTTTCGAGACCACCAAAAGACCTTTAGGATTCAACTTTCCCAAAAGTAATTAACAGGATATTCCTTTTTTCATTCAATCCAATTCCTTGTTGTAAATTGTTTGTTTTCATAATCGAACGAATTTGAACAATAGAGTATGTAACTAACTATGAGTAGAGTTTATCCTTTTTGTAAGAAAAATAAAAAAGGAAAACTCCAAGAAAAACATCAATAGATTTCCAAGTACAAAAGATTATTGTTAAAATTCACTAACATCAGCACCAATGAAGGCATGCAACAAAGAAAAAGGAATAAATGGTAACAAAAACTAGAAAAAAGGTTATGTATTTGAAAAATTCTTGATCGAATGTGAAGATAAGTATTGCGTTTATGCTTCAAATTAAAGGATTTTTATTTTGTAAAAAAATAACTTCGTATTTCTTTTGTATTGCAAAATAAACTAAAGGAAATGGTAAAAAAATATACTGCTCCATATAGCCAGAGATGTAAAGTCAGAAAATCATAGTTCAGATTCTATAGAAGAAATATGTAACCCATTGAATGTTAGAATGGGAATATTTAGAAGACTATTTATAACTTAAAATTCAACACTTAAAAAACCATGTGGAAAGTTATTATTCTGTTGTGTTTCCACAATTTATATTAAAAGTACACCTAACATTAGATAAGACTTCCCATCTCTGCAATAGAAAACCGAATACAAATAAAAAAGAAATCGTTCTGATTGAACATGCAACATGATTATACTTTTCATTGTATAGAAAGGGCTGTAAAATAAAAAGCACAAAACGCTATTGAAGTCCATGTTTAATATTTCATATATAAGACATAACCTCTGAAAAAGTAATTTAAAATATTTCTCCTTACCCGGAACCTCATGGAACATTTCAAAGCGATCAGCGTTATAGTTCCGCTCTCTAGAGTGATAATGGGTTACTAACTAATATACAAATACGGAGATACCTATAAAAATTTAGGTGTAACTCCCACATCCGAGCACATACAACAATATAATTGGTCTTAATTTAAAGGTCAACCACTCCTTTTGGATATGGCGTTACAAACTTTTGAGGCTGCACAAAGCTATAATACCTTGACAACATAGTTGTGTAGGGTATAAAAATTATAGACCCATAATTCCTTTTGATGATATACGGAGAATCACTCTGTGAAATGCTTAATGCATGTCCAACCGCCCTCCTTTCTGTCCATGAATTTTTCATTTTGTATCCAAATTACATGAAGTAAATTTAGATTTAGATACAGCTCCCATATATATTTTCGTTCAATTTCATGTAAATCCAAAGATATATAGGTACTTTGGTGCACCACTTATCTTAAATCGGACGAAATATATATATTTCAATAGGTTTCGTCCTTGGGGCATATAAGTGACCTATGCCAAATTTCATCCAATTCGAATCAAAAATGCGACCTGTACTTTGTTTACAATTCAACATGGACGGACCGACGGACGGGCGGACATGCATAAATCGACATAAAAAGGGATTATATGCATATTCTCAAAAGGAACCATGTGTCCACCTCTATTCCTTTTGCCAGTTACAAACATATGCACAAAGTCATAATACCATGTACCAAAGTGTGGTGAAGGGTATAAAAATATGGATCACCAAAAGACCTTTAATCAAAGATTTTTTAAATATTTTTTCTACTCCACCAAAAGGCGTGTTATTTTTATTATTTTCCTGGAAGACCAAAATACCTTTAGTCGTGAATTTTTTAATATTTTCTTAGAGGAAAACTATTTTTATGTGAAGGTCCCTGAAGGCAATACCTAAAGCCGGACCAATATTGATATTGTAGGAATAATCGAAAATTTGGTGTTGTCATTATATGAGGTCCTTCGCTTAATTGAGGACTGATATAGCTCAATTTCGAACCTAACATTTTTGCATCACAATAACTTCATTCACGCTAAATATGGGGGCTAGGCCTTAATGCGGGCCGATATATTTCATTGTCGAACCTGAAGTTCTAGTTTTTATTCGATATCATCCGAAGGTAAAATCATTACAACAGATTGCCAAATCGGCTAAATCGCCTTAGAATCCAATACTTATATGGGAATAAACGCGGAACAAATCAGATAACTTTTTTAATATAAAGAAAGTAGTAAAGTCCGACTGGGCCGACTATATGATACCCTTCACCTCTTTGGGTATATTCTACATATGTATCCTAACAACTTCATATCAATACTCCTTCGATGTGATCTTTATCTATAAGTGAACCGACTAACATCAATGCAAAGACATAACTTTCTGCAATCTACGCTAAATTTTATTTCATTCGGGCAGATTTAGAGTCGTTTGCGTAAAACTGGAAAAATTTATGTAAATCGATTTATAGCACACTTGATACACGCTAATCGGTATGCCGCATTATTCAAAATGTAATCTCAATCAGACACCCGTTCGAAGTATATATGGCAGCTATGTCTGCATCTGCACCAATTTGAAACCAGTAAGGAAAGTAGTAAAGTCGGACTGGGCCGACTATGTGATACCCTTCACCACTTGGGTGTATTGTACATATGTATCCTTACAATTGTATGTCAATGTTCCCTCGAAGGAACATACTCATGTCATTCTGCAACCTATGATAAATTTAATTTCATTCGGGTAGATTTTGAGTCGTCTGAGTATCATGGGAGAAATTTATGGAAAAGGATTTATAGCAAAATTGGAAGCTACGCTGCATCTGCACCAATTTCAACAAAACCCATTAAGTCTCAATTTGATACGTTGTACAAAATTTCGTGTTAGGAGTTTGGTGCACAATATATGTATAATCGGGCGAAAATATATATAAAAGCTATATCTAAATCTGAACGGATCTTTACGAAACTTAGCACACATGATTCTAGACTGAATTCAGTACGCTATGCCAAATTTCGTGCAAATCGAAGAATATATAGGGTCTTTGGTGCACTATTTACCTTAAATCGGACGAAGATATATATGGAAGCTATATCTAAATCTGAACCTATTTTCACAAAACTTAAAACAAATCATTCTATGCCAAATTTCCGGCTAATCGAAAGATATATGGAACTATGGTTCACCTTAAATCAGACGAAAATAAATATTGGAGCTATATGTAATTTGAACCGATTCTAACAACGGACGGACAGACGGACATGTAAAAATCGACCTAAAAAGTGGTTCTATGCATATTCTCAAATGGAACCATTTGTCTATTATGCACAAAGACATAATACCCTGTACCACAGTGTGGTATAAAAAGTTACAGGTCATTTAATCAAATTGCAATTTCAGTTGCTTAAATTTTGGTCACCAGTGTATGTAGAAAGTTACAAACCTTAACAAAAATAGGTATTCATTTACTAGCCCTTTGAAAAACTTGAAAATTTAAAATCGAGAATTGGTATTTTCCCTTAATAAGGACTCCACATCAAGTGTTGGTGTATATAAACGTCATATAGTTCGACCGGGCTGATCATTCTCTATCCTCCACTATTCATTATACCCTTCACCACACTGTGGTACAGGGTATTATGTCTTTGTGCATATGTTTGTAACAGGCAAAAATAATCGAGATAGACCCATAGTTCCTTTTGAGAATATGCATAGAACCACATTCTGGGTCGATTTATCCGTCTGTCCGTCCGTCCGTCTGTCCATGTTAAATTGTAAACAAAGTGCAGGTCGCATTTATTCTCCGAATTGGATGAAATTTGGGCCAGGGACGCACCCTATTGAAATTGGGAAAAATCGTTTCAGATTTAGATATAGCTCCCATATATATTTTCGTCCGATTTTAGGCAATTGGTGCACCAAAGTCCCTGGATTTGAACGAAATTTGGCACAGCGTAATGAATAAGGTCTAGAATGATGTCTGCCAAGTTTCATGAAAATCGGTTCAGATTTAGATATAGCTCCCATATATATCTTCGTCCGATTTAAGGTAAATTGTGTACCAAAGTCCATATATATCAATCGATTTGCAGGAAATTTGGAACAGCGTACTGGATTAGGTCTAGAATGATGTGTGCAAAGTTTCTTGAAAATCGGTTCAGATTTAGATATAGCTACCATATATAGCTTCGTCCGATTTTAGGTAAATAGTCCAGTTAAGTCCCTGGAAATCTTTTGATTTGCACGAATTTTGGCATAGCGTACTGAATTAAGTCTAGAATGATGTGTGCTAAGTTTCGTGAAAATCGGTTCAGATTTAGATATAGCTACCATACATATTTACGCCCGATTTTAGATAAATTGTGTACCAAAGACCCTATATAACTTTCGATTTGCACGAAATTTGGCACAGCGTACTGAATGTCGTCTATAGTTATGTGTGCTAAGTTTCGTGAAAATCGGTTCAGATTTAGGTATAGCTCCCATATATAGTTTCGCCCGATTTTATGCAATTGGTTCACCAAAGTACCTGGAAATCTTTTCATTTGCACGAATTTTGGCATAGCGTACTGAATTAGGTCTAGAATGATGTGTGCTAAGTTTCGTGAAAATCGGTTCAGATTTAAGTATAGCTCCCATACATATTTTCGTCCGATTTTATGTAATTAGTGCACCAACGTCTCTGAAAATCATTCGATTTGCACGAAACTTGTCATAGCGTACTGAATTAGGTCTAGAATGATGTAGCTAAAAGATCAATAGTTAGGCCGATTGACACAACGTACTGATGTAGTATAAATTAGTCTCTGACAAGTTTCCCTGAAATCGGTTCAGATATAGATATATAACAAAACGCGTAGTCTGTTAGGATACATATGCAGAATATACCCAAAGTGGTGAAGGGTATCATATAGTCGGCCCAGTTTTTATATCGTTTTTATAAAACTCACGTCTCTTGCACTGCCTCCTCTCAAAAAAATATCTTTATCCCCTTATTCCATAATAGTTATTACTAACGCTTGTGTCAAAAGATCTCAATAATTTGCCAAACAAAAATTTTTAATTTTAAAACCTCCCACCCCCCGGCACAAAAAAACATAATTGACATATTGTCACTATTATTGTTTGCCCGAATTTGTTTTTAAAATAAAAAACTTTGTTGACCTCCACCCAACACCCCAAATGTGCTGGGTATTGCTTTAATTAAAATTGTCGTATAACACGCTGCGTTAAATCTCCACTTTTTTGGCTTTATTCAAATAAGTCATCATACAGTAGCAGCAGCATAATAATAATTTCATAATTTTCGAAAAAGTCAAAACTTTTCGTTTTCATTACTCAATGGTTTTTGGGTAGGGGGAAACTTTAAAAAACTGTAGCAGTGATGGTGGGTGCCAGTGGCAGCACCATATGGTGTCATGAAATTGATTAAAAAACTCCGGTTTGGGTATCGTTGATTTGTTCGCATTGTTATTGTTTTTGTGGTAAATATACAAAAGAACAACGAAAAGGAAAAGCAACAGCAACACCATTCGGTGTTACAATAAATTAATGGTGTTGTGATACTGATTTTTGGAGGAGAAACAAATAAAACAAAAACTGTCATCATGGCATGTCAAGAGAATTATTTTAATGTATCAAAAAATGTGAACCCAAAATTTAGACCACACATCAATTCTTCAAAAATAAAACCGAGTTTTTGTTGGTCCCTAGTTTCGACCCCTATCACTACTTACCTTACCAAAAATCCTTTCATTTCAAAATCAACGATTTTAGTACTATTGATATTTTTAATCGTGAATTAATTGCCTATAGTCCCCCACTCATCCCTTTATTTTCTAAACTTTTAATTTTATGCTGCTATTATTGTCATCTCACTTTCTATTTCATGTTTTCACATTCGAAATTATATATTATTGTGTCATAAAAGAAAACCGCTAATTAATTGGATGCGTAATTATTTGTAATTGAACCGCACAACACATAACACAGAACCCAAAAGCCCGGCAGCAGCCATCCTGCCAGCCAGCCTACGAGTTTGTGAGGTTTCATTTAATTCTCATTAAAATCTGCTTAAAATTAAAAATAAAAATTCCTTTTATTTAAATTACACCACAAGCTTCATTTCATTTTCACAAATTGTAATCCGATTAGAGAATCAGAAATTACCAAAAACAAAACGCCAAAAAATAAAAAAATAAAATAATTTTATGTTTTTAGGCAAACATCGATAAATGTTTCAATTGAATCCTTTTGTATTGAAGTGTTATTTAAAATTTGAAGAGGTGCAGAGAGAGAGAGAGGCACTTAAACGTATCAATTTCATTGGATTTTGAAGTGATTTTTAAAATAAATACAAAAATTGGATTATATATGAACTCAAGGGAGGGGCTGGAAGGGCTTAAATCAAAAAAAATTCTTAAACAATCCACGCCTTGTATGGATGGCTGCCTTGAAAAAAGTCTTCTTTAAAAAATCCACGCCTTGTATGGATGGCTGCCTTGAAAAAAGTCTTCTTTAAAAAATCCACGCCTTGTATGGATGGCTGCCTT
>NW_026878664.1:0-25210 GCF_032173495.1 Musca vetustissima | reverse complement strand
AATCAATTTGAAATTTGTTAGTGTTTGTAAATATGTTTTCTGAACAAGGATAGGGTAAAAGTAGAAATGGACAATGAATACATGCCAATACCGAGTTCTTGTCTTCGGAGGGCCAATCTATACTCTAATGAGCAACATATTTATATCCTCAGTCTTGTGGCTAATGAGGGTATATACACTTTGATACGACAAAAATGTGCCTAATAGAAATATTGGGTTTAGACCTAAAGTTTTTTAGGACCAGATTCGTTTCAGAAAATATGTCCGTCCGTCTGTCTATCTGGCGGGGTGGTGCGCACCATAACTCTCGAAAGGAGTAACCGATTTCATCCAAACCGATTTAAATCAAATTTTGTACAACCTATTATCTTTATCAAGCCAAGATCAAGTCCAAAGATGGGACCCATTGATCAACTTCTTCCGGTACCTCTTCCATAAAGGGTCAAAATTTTTTAATATTTATAAATCCAATTTTTTTCAATACTTATAAATCCAATATAGGACGAAAGGAATGTCCGATTTAAACCAAACTTTGCACAATCTAACATCTTTAACAAGACTAGATCAATTTCGAAGGCCAATATTTTATAATCTTGAAAGTTTAATTTGAAGCGAATTGAATAACCGATTTGATCAACATTAAATCCGAAACCTTTCAGATAAAAAAATATACCTTATATAAAGAGAATAATGAAACCTGTGGGTAATTCCGAAGATGGCATGGTAATTTTTAGATTGGATGGTATTCTTTATTTTTTCATTGGCTATCATTAAAAAAGAAAGTTCTTCTTTCAACAGAAACTAGTACACAGTGTAAATAGACAGATCTAAATTTCTGAAAAGAAGATTCATTTCAAGATAAAGAAATATCTGCATTTAAAGGAAAAAATAGAAATCAATAGTTGGTCTTCGAATCTACAGTATTCTCCGAAATGAATTCTTATTTGCTACCACAGTGTTAATGGAATCGCCCCCTGGTATCACACACGTAGGGAACTAGATTAAATAAAAAAATTTAAAACTGTGATTACTATGTCAGTTCAAATACATTATAACCCACAAAACAAACCGAGTACATTGAAAATTCAGACTCTTCTATATTAAATAAACTTTAAATCAGTCGGATAGTAAATTGGGCAAATGTTGATAATTTCCTTAAATTTTGCGAAAATATCAAATCACTGAAAATAAAAATAAATTTTTCGATCAGAACTTACCTCTTCATCACCATCCCAGTTATAGTAAAACTGTTGATTTGGATTCATATATTTTTTGAGCAATTCTTTGGCCACTCGCACAGACATTTCACCCTGAACGAACGGATGCTGGAGTAGTCTTTCGGCTGTGGGACGTTTTTTAGGATTCTTTGTTAAAGCTGTTTTTACAAAATTATGAAATGTAGGACTCCATTTCTCTTTATTACTGAGAGTTGGAGGTTTGAAACCACTTTTTGACATCAGGAACAAAGCACGCATTGGATGTAAATCGAACATAGGTGGTTGCAGTTCAGCCAATTCTGGAAACAAATATTAGAAAAACAAAAAATAATCAATACAAAATCAAAGTACAAATATATAAATTATTTATATAGACCACAAAGTAAATCACATAAAACAAAATAAAAATAGAATTTATGTTCAACCAAACTTTATGAGACCCTACATAATTCTGAAAAAACCACAACATTTAGACGCTTTTTTGTGGCTTTCTTCCAAGAACCGAACGACCGACCTAACATTCACATAATTGGCCAATTGTTCAATTTAACCTTTATGAACCTAATGAATAAATTCATGGAATAGCCATCATAATTCAGTTCAGCTGTCAGTTTCATTTTATTTGGTTTCTGTTCGTTTTTTCTTTTTTTGGGTTTTGACCATAAAAATCCATAGAATTTTTTAAGGCTAATAACAATTTCCAGCTTTCAGCAACTCTCTTGTCATCATCCATGTTTAATTTCTTTGTGTTAAGCTCAGTTGTAATGATGCTGGTTGGTTGTGGTAGTAGTGGTATTGGTGGGTTTTTCTAGTGGTGTTGGTGTTGATGGTACATACGGTTGATGTGTTTTTTCTCCTCCTTAATAGGCTACTATTGTTCTTAGCCGTAATTGGATACTTCTAACAACAAAGTGTACTTGTGTAAAATATAAATCATTAGAAGTGACGGTTTAAATTTTTGGGAGAAAGCGAGAGGAAAGTCATAATTTTTGGTGTTCCAACAAAATTAAAAGAAAAAATACTATTTCAAAAATTTATTATGAAGGCATATAAATATAATATTTTATTCTTGAAGATAATAAATGTGAGAAAGGTAATGTAATTGATAGTCGCAACGTTTGTCAAAATTATTACAACCTTTCAAAAGCTAATTGTATAAATAATAAATTAGTCCATATAATGAATTAATAATATGAATATAATTATTTGAAATATTGTATCTGAAATAATACACCACCACCACATAACCAATAATAGGACATACACTTATGTCAGAGAAAGACCGGCTGTGTACTCTCTGGAATAGAAATAAAGCTAGGAATTCTGTGCCCTTGTTGTATTCCTTCAGTCTTTTCCATTTCCCAAGTATTAAATACAAAGGCTTGCAAAAACTAAAATCTTCAATAGTTCTTAAGAAATTTACATTATAAAATTATATATAACTAGCGGACCCGGCAAACGTTGTCTTGCCTAACAATATTGTTGATGTATAATTTTCGGCATTTTAGGTTGTTTTTATACCCACCATCATAAGGTGATTTGTATATATTTTTGTAACATCTTGGTATTTATCAGAGCACACATAGGGTAACATTACAAAACTGAATTTGATGTTTATGAGTGAGTTTTGTTGCTCCCTCCACGATTTAAGATATAAATTTTATATTTGCACATAAATTTGTATTACTCATAAGATGGCTTAGCGTTGTCCTGGTGAAACACGACACCTCCCCTGTTGGCCAATTCTGGTCAATTGCTATCTTCAAACGGTACAGTTGTTGGCAGTAGAGATCAGAATTTAGCGTTTGGCCATATGAAAGCAACTCATAATAAACAATCCCCTTCCAGTCCCACCAAATGCATAGCCGAACCTTCCTGGCCGTTAGTCCTGGTTTGGTCACCGTTTGAGGTGCTTCACCGCTCTTTGACCACAATCGTTTTTGCATAGGGTTATCGTATGTGATCCATTTCTCATTTCCAGTCACCACCCGTTTATAAAAAAATCGCAGATGGAAATTCGATCCATTCCATTTTTTCTGTTAATTGGTGAGGCACCCAAACATTGAGCTTCTTTTTGAATCCAGCTTTGTGTGAATGGTTTAATTTTTAGCTCCTGGACGATGTTACGACATACCTGTAAAATTCGATCGTTCCACCGGTCTAATGGATTTCTTTTTCCCAAACCTAATATTAGGGATACTTATTGGGCAGAAATTCTCCCTAATTAGAATTTTCCATATAGACTCAAGTATTCGGATATCCCCATTTAACGGCATCCCTTAATATCCGGTATTTAGCTGCAATGTTATGTTCGTCCAAGCTTTCAAATATCCCCATGTAATAGTAATCCACCTTTTTCGATACTGTGGGGGATTTGGGCACGTTTGGTTGTGTATTCGGTAGAATGAATCGTACTGAAATTGTCAATATTGGTTAAATCTTTAGGGTACCCACCATATTCGGTACTTTGAGGAGTTCGGTATTTTAGGGAGTGTTTCAGCCGAAGTGCTGTATTGTTTTATTTTGGATGAAGAAAACCTGTTTACAAAAAATTATCAATATTGGTGCAAATTGGTCCGGGTAGCCCCATATATTGATATACATATAATGATATACTCTTATTGTTCGGTATTTTCTCATGTGCTATTAGTATATTTCCATAACCATTGTAGTATCGTATGTCATTCATATCACATATCATTCCGTGATATTGAAAGGGTAAAACACATTTGCGGAAACAATTCTATTCAGGACCAAATTTTGTATAGCACCTACATACGGGTCCCACGCCATTTTCGGTTTTGTAAAGAATTTGACGGAATGGATGGATCAAGGATTTGGCTTAATGTAATAAAAAGGCGCCATACATATTTCCCGTTTAATTTTCAGTATGTTGAAGTTCTTACCCCCCGTTTTCCAATCTACTACACATACTGTGTAACATAGTCCCCATATAAATGTCCCGGCCGATTTAAAGAATCTACATATTAGAAAGTACAAAAGTTCGATCTTAACAACGATTTTTCATGGTATTAAATATATCGGTAGTTGACATATTGAGGTAACATCATGAGACTCTTTGTTATAACAAATGCTTTTTATAGTTGTTCTCTTTCAATATGAATTTAATTTTCTCTGTGATACACATATGCGATTAAAGACATTGACCAACGATTAGGCATATAACCACCATATAATGGTACATTTTAGGTACTTCAATAACAACATGTTCCTATGTTCCTATTATTATTATTATTTTCAAGAAGAATAATCTAGGGCATGTGTATTAGAATCAGAACTCTTTTCTGAATCTTCAGATTTTCATCCTTGCATTTGTCCCAAAATGTACGTGAATTTCATG
Source organism: Musca vetustissima (assembly GCF_032173495.1). Lineage (NCBI taxonomy): Eukaryota > Metazoa > Arthropoda > Insecta > Diptera > Muscidae > Musca > Musca vetustissima. The sequence goes on along the minus strand of NW_026878664.1, from coordinate 20,632 downwards.
GAAGACGTGTACATACAATGATCGCGTATGCTTCTCAATTATTGTTTTGCATTTTCAGAAAAAAAGTTTCATTACAATGTCAATTGAATAAAATAAAATATTTTGAAAATTTTCAATATTTGACAAATGAATATTTGTTTTCAAAATATTTTTTTTTTCATAATATTTTTTTTTTTGCAAATTTTTCGCGGTTTTCGAATTTTTCTCACCTTTTAAACCTTCCCTGAAGCTCCACGAACATTTCAAGACTAAGATCAGAAAAATCCGTTCAGCCGTTCTCGAGTTTTAGCGAGACTAACGAACAGCAATTCATTTTTATATATATAGATAGAAGATAAAACAATTTTTTGCAAATATATATAGTTTGTTCTGAGACTTGAAGTGGATTTTGACGTAGAATATTTTATTCTAAAATTAATTTTTATGTTATTTTAATCCACTTAGTCAAAAGAAATACTGAGAAATGTCTTTGAAAAAAAAAAAATTTTTTTAATTTTTATACCCTACACAACTATGTTGTCAGGGTATTATAGCTTTGTGCAGCCCCAAATGTTTGTAACGCCGCGAAATATTGGTCCTAGACATACCTTTAAGTATACCGATCGTCATATCTCGACTAGCTGAATCGATCAAGACATGTGTGTCCGTCCGTCCGTCTGTCCATTATAATTTGTAAACACGATACAGGCCACAGTTATGAACCAATCTTCACGAAATTTTGCATTTAGGATGGGATCTGGCCAATGAAGACCCCTATTGTTTTTGGAAAAGATCGGTTAATATTTAGGGGATGAAATGGACCAAAAACTTTATTTTTGTCGGTTTTTCTGGTCGCTCCAGAGGCCGCAATTATGGCCCAAACACTGCGAATTTTTGCATGGAGAAGGGGATCGGGCCAGAGAATAAGCATGCATGTTTTGATAAAAATCGGTCAATATTTAGCGGGTCAAATGGACCCTGACTTTTGTGTGAAAAATGACAAAATTTGTATTCTATGGCATATATATTTACTCCTGGAGGATGTAGACCCGAGGAGATGATAGCATATTCAAGAGGAGTGGTTGGCCTTTAAATTGATACCAAATATAGTGATGTATCTACTCAGATGTGGGAGTTACAGTCAAATATTTACAGGTGCTTACGTATTCAGATATTATTTAGTATTTAGGGGGAAATATCACGCTGATGGCTTTGAAATTTTTCATGAAGTTCCAGTTATGGTCAAGAACAACGCCTACAATTTTCGGCGATGATCAGATTAAAATTTTGGGATGAAATGGACCGAAAACTTAATTTTTTGTGTGTTTTCGAGTCGAGTATAATCCGAAAATCACAGCACAACCCACCGTGAAGGTAATCTGGACAAGTAATTAGAAGGACTGTACTGAATATCCAAAAAAAGTAAGGAAGAGGTGTTGTTGATCTCTAATCGGACAAGAGGGGGCAAATATCACGAAATATTACTCAGACTCGGAATAAACATCCTCAGAAAGTTAGAGTTCGTGGTAGTTGTGTAGGGTATCGTATGGTCGGCCCCGTCCGACTATACTGCTCCGCTCACTGGTTGTATTTTGAATTTTTTTGAGGTTTAGGCTGATTTTTGAGTTTTTGTATATTCTGAGACTTATAGTAAAACATTATGGCGAACAATAGAATATTCTGAGCAGTTTTAACCCGGTTTTGAGTGAGTTTTCAATCACTCCTGGAAAAGGCGGACGAAAAGTTGAGGTTGAGGGTTAAAGTTGCTCGATATTTTATCAGTAATATTGCCGATTTATTATAATGCTATGCCTATTTGAGGACCGAAAAGGCTTAATTTCGAAACTTTCATTTTCGTTTCGTATCACAATAGCTTCTTTCACGTTAGATATTAAAAATATCAAAATTCGGTAGGTATCATTATATATAGTTCATTTATCCCTATATCCTCCGAAGATTACAACAGATGGCTAAATCGATGGCTAGTCGATTATATGGGGGCCACTTCCTAAAGGGGGCGACTATCAATACTTTTTAGGAGGGAGATTTGTTATCAAATCCGAATACAAAATACCAAATTACACCGAAGTCGCTCAAAAACGCCAAAATACCAAAAATTGAGGTACCTTTAAATGGCGGCTACCAGAAAGAGTGGACCTAGATTTATAACTTTTAGTGGAGCGATTTTCTACCCAATAAGAACTCAAAGCACTAAATTACAACAGAAAATTGGGGGTAACCTTTTATATATAGGGTAGCCCCCTATTATTAATTTATAGTGGAGAGTTTTGGTATTGGGGGTAATCTCATAGGAGGACTACCTGAAAAAGTGGATCTATATTTATAATTTTTAGGGTAGGGATTTGGTACCCAATAAGAATCCTAAGTACCAAATTTCAGCGAGCTCAAAACCCCTAAAATGCGGAAAATTGGGGAGTACCGAAAAATTGGGCTACCCGAAAAGGTGGACATATATTAGGTTGGGGAAAATCCATTATGAAGTCGTAACATCACCCAGAAGCTAAAAATCGTCAATGAAACTGTTTTAAACCATTTACACAAAGTTGGATTCAAAAAAGTATCTCGATGGTTGGGTGAAACATTTCCATCTGCGAAGCCTTGGCTAAAGGGAATGTGATATATCCATTTCTTAAACGGATGGTGACTGGAGATGAGAAATGGATCACATACGATAACACTGTGCGAAAACAATAGTGGCCAAAGAGCGGTGAAGCACCATAAACGGTGGCCAAACCAGGACTAATGACCAGGAAGGTTCTGCTATGCATTTGGAGGGGCTGGAAAGGGATTAATGAGTTCCTTCCATATACAACTGTCAACAACTGGAACGTTTGAAGATATCAATTGACCAGACACGGTCAGAATTGGCAAACAGGAGAGGTGTCGTGTTCCACCAGGACAACGCTAGGCCACTCGCCAGAAACTTCGGGAGCGGTTAGGAAATTTTAATGCATCCGCCATACATTTGCAAAATTTCTTTAAGGAAAAATTGGTATCTAGGGAGGATTGTGAAAATTGACTACTAGAGTTTTTTATGCAAATATAGAGCAGGACTTCTATGAGAAAGACATTATGAGGTTACCTTTAAAATGGCAACAAATCATACAACAAAACGGTGCATATTTGCCCCAAATCGGTCATTCCGAAGCATGATGATGATGGAATATGTTCTCAAGCACTGCTCCTTTTTAAGGTGAGATGCTTTTCACGGCATTTCATCGGTCCACTCCTTCTTGTACCTTCTCCACAGAGTATCAATATTTTGAAAATTTGTAATATATCAACAACAAGCGTTTTTTAACAGACCGAAGATGGGCTCTATGGATCTACTTCCTCTGATACCTCCTCACAATTGGTCACTCATCTCATTGCGTACATAGATAATAAATTTACGTGTTTATACAAACCCTTCAGCCTAGGAAATTTCCGATCTTGCAACTCCTTTCAAGCACTACTGTCAGATTAGAAAACAAAATTTGTTTATAGTTTTTTTATGCTCTTAAACAATTTCTTTTGAAACATATTTCTTGGTTTTTTAATTCTATTTCAATTTATATCATTGAATATACATTAAAGCCTTATTCAATACATTTGTGTTTTATTCACTAATTTCTTTAAATTACCTGCCAAGTTTCGTATACAAATATACTTTAATATTTTTTCTTTAAAAATTACTTTAAATTTTCACATTAAAAAAAAAATTACAAAACAATATATCATAAAGCAAAAAATCTCAACAATTTATTCTCATTCTTTCTTTAAAAAAAGTGAACAACAATAAATAATGTAGCCATTCTAATTTATGTGAATGTTTTGTGGTCAGCTGAACATAAATTTCATTTAATATACTTAGCGATTAAGGAGAACAAACAAACAAACAACAACGACGACGTCGTGGTGAACTTACCTATTGCTGTAATACCACAAGCCCAAATATCACATAATTGATTGTAGCCACCCTTGCGCTCAACAGCAGCCACTTCCGGTGCCATCCAATAGGGTGTACCTGAAATTACATGGAAAACAGAGAGAAGACATAAATTAGTAAAAGTCCAGCTTAACATAGCATAAATGTATTGTAATGCAATGTTTAGAAGGCTATTCAGAGGTGGGAAAGACGACTTTAGGGGGTGGAGGAAGTTAGAGGTAAATTGGCATAATGAAATACAGCTGAAAAATACATGAAATTATAAAACAATTAAAATTAATTAAATCTGTTGTGGCTGACTGTGAAGCCAATAAAACACATGAACGCATGCATACACATACACACGCACATATGCAGCAGACGACAGCAGTTAAAATTGTCCAGTGCCAAGCTTTTGGCTCAATTATGACGACAAACGCAGGGAGAAACAAACACCTGGATGCAGGGAAAGCACATACACACAGTATGGAGTGCGTGTAGTATCTGGGTAATTATGCACACAGTTTGACCTGTGTTTATTTTATGTTAATGTATGCAAGGTACTGAGTACTACACGCACTCTCTCTCCCTCTTTGTGTATGTACTCTCCGGCAAATTGTCCTTGCAAATAAAAACCGAAAACCCCAAACATAAGCAGAAAAAAATTTGTTCATTTCCATTTTAACTTTCATTTAATTAGCATCACTGCAGTTTATTTTGTATGTGGTAGTGGTCGTAGTGGTGGTGGTGCTGCTGCTTGTGAATATATTTGTAATAATTCATTTATATGGGTAAATGTGCGAAAGTGTCTGTGTGTGCATGTGTTACTACAATAATATATATTTACACATTTGTAAATTTGTTCTCTCTGTCGTTGTCACTTTTTTTTTGACATCTTCCTTGTGTGTGTATGTGTGCGCATGTTTGTGTACTGAATACTGATGATATCGTGGTGTGTATGTGACAGACGCCTTTGTGTGTGTGTGCGTGCGTTGTTAATTAAATCATTTTCAAAATGAAAAATTCATGCATATATTATGTTTGTCGTATTGTATATATCATTAACGCAAACATATTTACATACATACATGATTTCGCACATTTTGTCTGTGGCCCAGGCTCAGTTTTATTTTAGGTTTATCCCAATTGGTTTTTAGGCCATGGATTTATTTGTTCGTGATTCAATATTTGTGGCGGTGTCAAATTTTGCATAATGCCAAAAGCCACCTTGAACTAACATTTATTTTGACCACGTTTCAATAGCAGTCATTGCGGCCGAACACAATTTAATTTGCTCCATACCAATTATTTTATAATCTTCATAGTTCAGAAAACTACTAAGGGGAATATTTAAGGGCGACTTTAAAGCGACCAGAAAAACAAACGAAAATTAAGTTGGTGGTCCATTTCGTCCTCTAAATATAAACGGAGTATTAAAAAACAATTGGGGTCTTCCTTGGCCAGTACCCGTCCTAAAATCGCAAAACGCAAACATGTGAAGCGGTATTGACGATGCATGGTAGGGTGGAACATGTGTATAAAACCACAAAATACTGCAATTTAGAGAAGAAAATTATATGAGGCTAGAAGATTTTATTTCGGGGTGTGTGGAAGCTGGTGATTCCATTTTCATTACAGAAAAAAATTATTATGTGTATGTCCTTGGAGGCTATACCTAAAACAGGACCAAAACTAATTGCTACGTGTAGGAATTACTGAACATTTGGAGTTATCATTATATACCGAAAATCGATTGGTGTAATGATATGGAGGCTAGTCCTAAATGCACATTCTCGAACCTGACGTTCTATTTATACCCTTCACCACACTGTGGTACAGGGTATTATGTCTTTGTGCATATGTTTGTAACAGGCAAAAGGAAACGAGATAGACACCTGGTTCCTTTTGAGAATATGCATAGAATCACATTCTAAGTCGATTTATGCATGTCCGTCCATCCGTCTGTCTGTCTGTGCATGTTAAATTGTAAACAAAGTACAGGTCGCATTTATGATCCGAATTGGATGAAATTTGTCGTAGGTCACTTATTCGGCCCAAGGACGAACCCTATTGAAATTGGGAAAAATCGGTTCAGATTTAGATATAGCTCCCATATATATATTTAACCGATTTAATGTAAACGGTCCCTATATATCTTTCGATTTGCACGAATTTGGTACAGCCTAATAATTTAGGTCTAGAATGATGTCTGCCAAGTTTCGTGAAAATCGGTCCAGATTTAGATATAGCTCCCATATATAGTTTCGTCCGATTTATGGTAAATGGTGCCCCAAAGTCCCTATATATCTTTTGATTTGCACGAAATTTGGTATAACGTGCTGAATTAAGCCTAGAGTGATGTATGCCAAGTTTGGAGAAAATCGGTCCAGATTTATATACAGCTCCCACATATAGTTTCGTCCGATTTCATGTAAATGGTGCCCCAAAGTCCCTATATATCTTTCGATTTGCACGAAATTTGGCATAACGTACTGAATTAAGCCTAGAATGATGTCTGCCAAGTTTCGAGAAAATCGGCCCAGATTTAGATATAGCTCCCATATATAGTTTCGTCCGATTTCATGTAAATGGTGCCCAAAGTCCCTATATATCTTTTGATTTGCACGAAATTTGGCATAACGTACTGAATTAAGCCTAGAGTGATGTCTGCCAATTTTATGTTATAGTCCTGTTTAATATACCCATAGTGGTGAAGGGTATCATATAGTCGGCCCCGTCCGACTTTACTACTTTCCTTACTGGTTTTTATCACGTTATTCTCCGAAGGTAGAATTCTAAGTCGTCTTAGAATTTCATACTTTCGAGTACAGAATATTCCCCCTACTATGGTGGAATACAAAACACGGAACAAATCAGAATACTATTTAGTTAAGAAAGGGGGTGATATGGGAACTACCCAGAAAAGGGGCGAATATTATTAATTTTTGGGAGGGAGATTTGCTACCATATACGTCTACAAAATACCAAATTACAGTGAATTCGGTTACCCAATAAGAACTCAAAGTACTAAATTTCAGCAAATTCGGATGCAAAATACATTCAAAGCCCCCAAATACTGAAAATTGAAGGGGACAACCAGAAAAAATTGACATATTTTCATAATTTTAGTGGAGAAATTTGGTACCCAATAAGAACCCAATATACTAAATTTCAGCGAATTTGATTGAAAACTCAAATACGGAAAATGGGGGGTTACACTTATATGGGAACTATGCCTTACATAGGCCAATATATCCCATCATCGAAGACAACTCTATTCAAATTTTTGGCGATATATCTCAATGCGTTTAGAGGCTACAGTGATTACAACAGGCAGACGGATAGGCAGACCGACACACGGATATGTTTAAATCGCCATAGAATTTTACGCTGATCATGAATATATATATATATATATATATATATATATGTGGGGTTCGGAAATGATTATTTCGATGAGTTACCAACGGAAAATCAAACATAATATACCTTCCATACTGTGGTGGAGAGTATAAAAATTTGTACCGATTTCTAAAAAACTTAACATGCCTTATTGTAAACACATTTCAGTAATCTGTGCAAAATTGTATGCCATTCGGGCATACCTTGGGATTTTGGTGCACCAATTACATAAAATCGGACGAAAATATATATGGAAGCTATATCTAAATCTGAACCGATTTCAACAAAATGTCACGTACGTTGTTCTATACTTAATTGAGTACGCTGTGCACAATTTAGTAGCAATCGGATAAAGCGTATAAGTTTGGTGCACGATTTATATAAAATCGGACGAAAATATATATGAGAGCTATATCTAAATCAGGACCGATTTTCTTTAATTTTAATAGGGTTCGTCCTTGGACCAAATAAGTGACCTCAGACAAATTTTATTCAAATTGGATCATTAATGCGATCTGTACTTTGTTTACAATTTAACATGAACAGACGGACGGACATCCACAAATCGACTCAGAAAGCGATATTATTCATATTTTCAAAACGAACATGGGCCTATCTCGTTTCCTTTTGCATGTTACAAACATATGCACAAAGACATGTACCACAGTGTGGTGAAGGGTATAATGAAATAAATATTTAATGCTGTTGATATAAAGTTTACTTGATATCAAATTTACTTCAGTTATACAATTGGCCTCCCTGCACAAATGACCAATACCAACATTAATCAATTTTATTAAATAACTTTATTTGGTTACGATACAAATAATACCACAAATAATTGCCCTATCGAAATTATGATATTATTTAAACAATTGCCCTTTTTAATAATTTAATCAAAAATTAATAACATTATTATTATTACACAACTGACGTGTTAGTAGCAAACATAATACAATTCTCAGTACACCGGTGAGTATGAGTAATTTCATTTTACTACAACTGTGTTGAATGTCACTCATACGTACAATGGGCCCATAAATGTGAAGTCATGTCATCCCAAACAAATTCATCTTCTTCTACCCAGGATATTTGAGCTCATAAAATGTTTGTATACTTCTTATTTGTAGGCGAGCTTTATTGCTGCCATTGACAACAATAAAATATAGAACTTATTATTTGCTTCACACATCAAAAGCCTACTGCAGTGGTTTGGTGAGAAATTGTGGTAGGACATGTGGAATTTTATTTGGTAAGTTGTGTGGCAAATGAGGTTATTTTTTCCTTCTTTCTTTATTAAATATATTTACGTATTCCACAAAACATGTGAATTAGAATTGATGTCTGGCTGCGTTAAGTGACGTGTAAAAGAAGAAGAAGATGGTGAATTAATAGCTACTTATTGAAGACATGTGCAGACAACACTTGATTGGAATTTTGAGAGAATTTTGTGGTTTAGACATCATGACATGTGCAGACTTTAAATGATGTTTAATTGATTTCGGAGTACACATTTTAAATGTAATTAAGAAATACGAAAAAGACAAAATACGAATTTTAGAAAATATAAAATTTAGTGAAGAGTAAACGTTATGTGTTGAGTCTAAATGAAATCCCAATTAAAACGATCAAATTGTGGCATACATTTAAATTTTATTATGAAATATAATATTAATTTAATCAGAAATCCTTCAAGTAATATTTGACATATGCATAATAATGAAAGTAGTGTTAATGCAAACAGTCTTATCATCATTTACAAATAAATGACCTTATTTTTTTTACAAAACTAACATTTTATAAGAAGACTACGAATATAGATTAAAACTGTTAACCTTTGAACCCATCACTTATAGCTGCTGTTGTATGTCATTGCCTTTGCCTTGAATGTTCTTTCTTGTAGTTTATTTGTATTTGTATTTATGTTGTAGTTGTTGTCGTTGTCAATGTCGTACCATTATTTTATACACAAAACAAGTCCTTTGGCTTTAACTCGAGCATTATTGAAATTGCCTTTTGTATATTGAGGAGAATGGCATCAGAGGGATGCTTATCAATTTTGTTTTCTGTATTCCTACGACAAAACATTTCTTTAATTTCCTGAACAGACGACGTTGGATGATGGCTGCAAAAAGATCCCAACCACACACCCACATCCACCCACCACCTCTTCCATCACGACTCACTAATAAAACAACATTTGTAAATGTCTGGAAACTTTTAAATGGTACAAAATAGGAATAATAAAAAAAAAAAAATAAATCAGAAATTGCATTGGCGTTTTTTGTTGCAGCAGTTTTTTTTACCAATTCAAGGATATCAGGGAATACAAATCTTTTATTTGGTTTATTGACACAACTCCCTCATGTACACATCAAAAACGAAGTAAATCAGAAAAAATTATATGAAAAAGAATGCTGACTGGCTGGTTGGTTCGCTGGCATTGTTAATGTAGTTTTGGCATTAGAGCGGAAATAAAATTAAAAAGCCTTTGGCTAAATTGCAGTGAATAGTAGAAGTAGATAGGTAGTCCTGTATTGTGTGGATCTGCCATGAGACAGACATGCAAGATATAGGCAAAACAATAGTCAAGCAAAAATACGTGAACAAATCAAAATTAAAATTGCAAAATAAAGAACAAAATCGTGAACATTAAAATGCTAGATGCCTGTAGGCGGATACAGTGTTGGGAAACTGCGAACAGACATATAAAATATTTAATATGCAAATAATATTTAAGGAAAAGGACAACAACAATCGTACATTAAATTGAAATAAAAGCTGATTCCCCAAACGACTTAAAACGTACTTTTTTGATGTTTTGTTCAACTTCAATCGATGCAGTTTTATCTCCTCGATCATATCGTAGCGTCGCTTTTGAAGCATCTTTTCTGTTTTTTTACATAAAACGTCAATCCGAATTCTATACAAGGACTTTTCATATGAAGTGAAGTCGCCTACCACCTCAGCGTAAGTAAGGCAAGTCCTTATATAGAATGCGCCCAGAACCTTTCGTGTCTATCAGTTTTCAGACTTATTTACAAAATCCTTGCCGAAAAAGGAACGAAATAATTACATCTTCTCCTGATCTTGGTGCAGCTTTCTTCACTAATGCATTGCACACCCGCACCAAACATCGACCACCACCTAACACTCCAATTTCAACCCCAGTACGCTTGAAGAATAAATGGTTTGAGATACAGGTCGACATTCTCCTAAAGGGATGTGGGTCTCAGTCATGAAATCATTCCAACTTGTCTCTAAAATGATTCTCCTTTGACAAATGCGGATGGCGCCACTGACATCACATCCGTTAATACCAATCATCAGATTAAGTAGATTGGATTTCTGATCTTGGCGTAGAGAAAAAACCCAACATGACGGCAGGATGCAGGAAACTATAGAGGAAGTTCCCATGCAACTATCCATATAGTGAGAATTAATACATCACATACAATGACTTAGGTCGCACCACCAACGGGGGAGAAGACTGGGGATTGCACCAGGAGCCTGTTCGAAATCAAAACCCAGGACCAGAATTATGATTGCAACAGCTGCTAAACAATTTTCAAACGTCTACCAAAAAGTGGCGAATGCGGAAAATATGTAGTCGCGAAAGCAGGGCTGTTGTCGAGGTCTTAATACATCTCTGTGGATTACATTTTAATTACACCCAATGGTTGTGAAGAGGATGATGTCCTCAGCTGAGCAACAAAAAACCGCGAAAAGTGCAACACACAAACAGGAATTCCGGATGGCAGATTGCCAGTTTGTCTGACGGACAGAATGGATCGTAAGAGCATATGATTTGGTCAGGTCACCTTATACAAAGAGGAAAAGCAACACTCAAACAGGAAATCCGATTGACAGATTGTCAGTTTGTCTGATGGTCAGAGTGGATCGAAAGAGCCTATGATTTGGTCAGGTCACCTTATACAAAGAGGAAAGGTCTTTAGATGTGGAAATATGAAGTCTGTGACATTGATACACTTTCGGAAGATTACCTAACCACCCCTTCTGAATCTGGATAAATTACAGCAGTTAATTGAGAGACAGTTCAGTTTTCTTAGGATTGTATGGAGAATAGTTAAGTTATAATTGGCAATTTAGGCATGGACTGTGAAACCAATATATACCAGCGACATCAACGCCAGAGGTACATATTCACAGCCGTCTACATGAGGTATATAATAGTTAGAAATGGCAAATCATCTACATTTTAGGTGTAAAATGTTTCGTAGCAAGATGCGAGATTGACATTCTGACCGTCTTCTCCGGAATAGATCCCATAAAAATGCATGGTTTCGATAAAAATCTCTACTGATTTAGCTATAAAATGAAAAATTATCAATTATCCCTTTTTTATTTCTGTTCCCTTTGCCTTTCTCAGAATGTGCATACTGACCTATGGGCAGAATAGCGGCACATGTAAATGGCATATTTGTATGTTTCGAACACCCTGTTCTCCCAATATTGGCTTGCAACTGACAACTCTATCTGAAAGGTGTGTAAACCAAGATGCTTATGAAAAATGCGCGATTCCAGATTCTTTGAAACACAGTGCAATTGACAAGTTTAGATTGTTTGCTGCAGGATCCTGAACGGCAGCGATAGTTTCGACATTTAAACCAATACATAATACGGCAACATCACACAGGATTCCATGGCATTTTTTGCACTAAACTTGTTATTGACTGCCTATTGGTAAAAGCTACAGAATTACAACCAAAAAAAATGGAATTAAAGTTTTAAGAATAGGTTTTACGGATTCCGAACTAAGGTAGGAAATGTTAATAAATCGAATACTTTGTTCGTTCGTATGTACATTACTGCATTAGAATGACAGATAGATTTGGATGATAATTTAAAAATTAAATTTTAATTTGTCAAGTCCGTTATGAAAAAAAACAGGCACTAAAAACATGATGAGGAAGTTGAACTGCAAGTTTTTTTTATTGATTTGTGCGGAATAAAAGCACTACTAATTACTATTTTTTAACAAGAATAGGAAACGTTTCGATTATAAATCTGAAATATAAACATAATTCAATATTTTCATTTACATCAAACAAATAATCATCAATCACTTTTAATCCAAATTCTGTTTTCCAAACACTGTTCAAATATATTAGACCAGCAGCTGAATACCATAGAGATCCCATAGCAAACCATCATGACAATCAAACGCACATTCCTAAAGTTCTTTAAATACCATACCAACAGATGCTTGTACATGTTTTGTGATGTCTGTCTACAAATCAAAATAACTACTACTACGACTACTACTATAACAACCGTACATAACAAGAACGACAACAGCAACAAAAATAGAAACAACAACATATTGACAAGATACACTTAGAAGATAGATGCTACTACAACAACCGAACAAGTGGTTCCTAGAAGGAACACCAAAATGAATAACGTAACCAAACCAAGAAGAAGTAGAAAGGACAGAGAGAACGACCGAATGAATGAGTGGCTAAGGGTACTTAATAAACCAGTGAACTTTTACACAGCAACCGAGAGCATCCATCATACAAACAAACACACACAGGATGTTCATCTAATACCACACTCACTCACACAGAGATACAAACAAACAATCCAACTGAAAATGCCACTCATTCGTTCATTCCATCTTAGGTTGTGAATTGGTTCTATTTTTTGCCCATTTTTTTTATTTGTGAATGGAATTGTTGTTCGTTTCAATTTTCTGTAAGCAGCGGAAAAAACTGTTACAAAACCAAGACAACAATAACAACGAAAAAACGGCCAACAACAAATATAATTCCATGACTGACTAAGTGCTGCTCAGCAGACGGGAAAAGAATTAGAAAACGAGTAGAAAGGACGGACCACACGACCAAACGATAAAGAAGTAGTAAAGGAAAAAAAAAACAACAAAAAAATAAAAGGAGAGGAAACCACCTCAGAAGGGAACACCCATACAAATTGATAAATAAACAAAAACATTGCCACATTTGGAAAACAGCAAAGCATATAGGGAGCTCGATGATAGTGGAGAAATGTCGAAAACAATACCATCGACTCAGTGAACAAGGGATTTATAATGTACGACAAAAAATTGAAAATGATGGTACAGTGTAAATACCTTAAAGATATAAGAGTACACACACCGCCGACATACATACATGCAACAACATTTGATTCTTTTACATTCACATTTGTATGGGTGTTTCTTTGAGTGTATGGGGTAGTAGTCACTACATTCACAAACTGTCATCATTTTACTCACATTCAAAACTGAAATGGTCTGTGGAAAATCCTTTGCATGGGCAAATTAAATATCTGAAAAGATTTCGTTACTTTTCTGTGTTATACATGCGAAACGCTACCTTAGAGGAGTTCGCTACATGGAAAATGGGTAAATGCATGATAGGATTACCATTGGTTTTAAAGGAAAACTTTTAATTTTTGACAAAGTGGAAAAGGAAAAAGGGATTTTAAGAATGAATAAGTCTTATATTTTGTGTTTTATCAGTTAAAATATATATGTATATTTTAATTAGGAAAATTAAAATTGACTTGACACAATGAAGTAGAGGTCAATGTGAAGGGTTGAAATGGGTAGCTGGAATTTTCGGTAATTAGTAGTTAAAGAGCTATCCGGGATTAATCAAATAAGAGCTCTATATATATTGAGAATAGTTTACACAAACACGAAAGAGAGGGTCACATTCGTTCAAGGGTGACCGCTACATACTCTACAATATGACATCACATTAGAGACACTTTGACTGCGCGCCCATAATCCGCAAAATTCTATATAATATGGAGTACAGTTATATTGGGGCTATACAACCGAAGCAGCTGTATTTTCGCATATCGAGTTTTGAGGGGTTAGAATACCTCCTCGCAGAAATGTTTTAATATGGGTCCAAATTTCGAACTAGTCCCCATGAAAATGTCCCGTTTTTATAGTGGTCCTCATTATGCGACTTTGAAATTTTATACCCTAAGCCTTATGGCTTGATTAGGCACAAATGTGCCTCATCTAAATATTGGGTATATGCCTTATGTTTCATTGGAACAAATCCGTTTCAGAAAATTTGTTGTCGATTTACAAATGTCCGTCCGTCGTTATGTCTGGCTGGTGCTCACGATAACACTCGAAGGGAATAATCGATTTAATTAAAAATTCACATCTTAATATTTCTTCCAATCTTAGTTTCAGTTAGACGAGCTGGAATATCGGTCCACTCCTTTTGGTACCTACTCCACAAAATGGTCAAAACTGTGCAACAAATTAATTTTATAAAATCATCCGAATGGACAATCTGATTTGAACCAAACTTTGTACAATCTATTATCTTTACCATTATATTTGTGGCTTATAGAGCAACAATTTGAAAAAATCACAAAACAATTAATTTTTTGGTCCATTTCATCCCCTAAATATCTCCGTCCTTGACCATAACTTCGTGTAAAATTTCAAATCGTTCAGCGCGAAATATATGCTCTCCAGGGTGGTAATGGTAATCAGAATAACTAGAACCACATCCGAGTACATACAACAATATAAGAGCCAACCACTCGTCTAGTTGACACAGTATATCAACTTCTCGGGTCTATATCCTTCAGTAGTAAATATATACGCTATAGAATACAAATTTTATCATTTTTCACACAAAAGTCTAGGTCCATTTGACCAGCTAAATATTGGCCGATTTTCATCAAAAATGTCATACTTTTTCCATGGTCAGACCCCCCTATCACAGTGTAAAATTTCGTAATGTTTGGGTCATAATTGTGGCCTTTAGAGCGACCAGAAAAACGGACATGGTATCGCTTTTGGTCCATTTTATCCCCAAAATATTTTGGGACCATTGCCAAAAACAATAGGGATCTTTATTGGCCAGAAGCGGTCTTACATGCAAAATTTCGTGTTTAAAAATTATAATAGATCAAGACACATGTCTTGATCAACTCAGAGATATAATGATCGGTGTACTAAAAGGTGGGTCTAGGACCAATATTTTGCGGTGTTACATTCTCTTGGGGCCACACGAAACTATAATACCCTGACAACATAGTTGTGTAGGGTATAACAACTGAAGTAAATATTACCCCCTAAAAACACCATACATTTTTTAAATCTTCCCATTCCACCTCAGACATCAACAAACAAAAATTGTTGTAATTGACAGTATGTCAAACAATTGTATTCGTAGTTTTGAAATATATTCGAAAGCTGTCTATTTATGTTATCGCATCATGTCAACACAATTTCGAACATTGCCTTGTCATGTTATTTCAACGTTTATCTTAAATGCTATGTACATTTGACCTGTTTGTGTGAATGTATATGTGTCGGTGAATGATGTTAGTGTAGTTTTGGCACACACAAAAAAGACGTAAAAAAACAAGTAGCTTCATCCTTTTTTACGTGTCTTTAGCTCACTTTACATTTACCTCAACGTCATGTACTCGAATAAGCAGAGAATAAGTGGCGAGGTAAAACTTTTATCCAACTCAATGTTACCCCTCCTCAAATGCAAACAGACCGACCGACATACACACAGACCGACACGTCTTTAACTTAAAAAAGTCTTTAATTTGTTGTAAGTGGCCAACCTTTACTATGTTCCGACGACGTATATTCACCCCAAGTTTTATTGTGCACATCATTTTTTTTTGTTTTGGTTTCGGCTCAACATTTACGCTTCGCTTACCTTGAAGTCTGATCTTTTTTTCTTCACGTGGTTTTAAAGTGTAGAGACATAAAAATGAGATGCTGAGAAAGAAGAATTCCCCCCTGAAACAGGAACTTAGACATGACATGGGGAAATAGAAATGTCATTTTTGTTGTTGTTTTTTGAAATCCTTAACAAGAGCGAACCATAACAATTTTGTATGGTGTCTAAGTGGAAATGGTAAAGGTATTTCAGATTTTAATTTGTATACATATATACATCCGTATATTGGGTTGTGTATAGTTGTCTTTTGTGTGTGTGTGTGAATATGTTTGCCCAAAAACCATCATTATGAAATGTATGTTATCCCACCATTAAATATGTGGTTATGTAAATATTTAACAAAATTATGTAAATTTTTGTGTTTCGACCGAGTTAATTTAGTAATAAATTTTCATAGCATCGCTAATCGGCTAAATATTGTCCCATGTTTCTTCTTTTTTGTTGCTGTTGCCAATGTAATCTTTTTAATGGGATTTAGTTAATAATCCATAACATTGTATTTGTTAAATGTTTAACAACAATTATAATAATTTGTTTTTAAATATTTTAAACGGTTTAATGTGTGACCAGGATAAAAGGAGAAGAAACTTATTTTTAGTTATTAATAAATTACAGCAATAAATGAATAACGTGTGGTATGGTATGGTTCAATGTTTTGAACTCATTGAGAAACCCATCTACGAATGTTTACGAACCCCAAATAAAATCCGAAGATCGGACTCTCGATCCGTTCCTTCCTTAAATTTTATATGAAATGAGTGTGGAGTATCCGATATGGTAAAAACATATACATAATATAAACCGAATGGTGAATTCATTGTGATCTAAACCTAGAAGACATTAATTAAAACTTTGTAGTAGGTGGTTTTTTGATGAGTTAAAAACTATATATTTCCTACAGTTGATCTGATTATAAAAGTATTACAATGTACAAAGTCTGGATCAACACGTATATTCTATTCGTTAGACATTGGATTTACAAATTGGTAAAAGTATTACAATGTGCAAAGTTTAGATTAAGGGGACCCCCCCCATTCTCGGTGTCAAAATTTTTTTTGATTTAATTCGAATCTACTCTAATTCTAGAATGTCTCTACAAAATTTCAAGTGAAAATCTCAAGAACTCTTAAAGATATAGCCGATTTATTGTGTTAGCATCAAGTGACGGCTAAAGGGCTTCTCAAACTTTAAACGCGTTTTTCTCAAAACGAATGGCGGGCACGATAACTCAAAAACTAATAATCCAATCGGTTTCAAATTTTGACACGTTTCTCTGGGAGTGTGTAGCTCTCGTATGAACTAGGATAAAGCCAATCGGTGAAGATCTTCCTTATTTTTTAACTTAGTTTGTGGTAAAAAATAGGCGATTTTCCATAAAAAAATTTTCAAAGTTCCGCCATTTTGTTAATTGTTGTGCGAAGTCAATAATCCTAGTTCATACGAGAGCCAGACATGTCCTCTTTCTAAAACAGTTGGAATTTTCGGATTCCGATGTTCCAGTGAGGAGTTATCATGCCCGCCATCGAAAATATGGACTTTTCTTTGAACCCAAAAAACAACAACAAAACAACAACAACAAATTTTGGTAAATTATTTTTCTTCCTTTTTAAATCTTCAAATACATATGTGCCAAGTTACAAACCTTAACAAGCATTGGTATTCATTTACCAGCCCATTTAAAATCTTAAAAATAAAAAATCGAGAATGGGGGGGGGGTTCCCTTAAACCGACTGATATTGGATGTAAAAGTATTCAAAATTTTGATCTTCAGAATTAATCATATACTGGTAAGAATATTTGTATTGGATTTGTCAGCTTTCTATGAAATTGAATATTCCATTCGCCTCATACGAGATTTACAATCTTTTAACATTGTGGCAGTTTGTGGGGTAATGGCA
The DNA here is from genome assembly GCF_032173495.1 of Musca vetustissima. Taxonomy (NCBI): domain Eukaryota; kingdom Metazoa; phylum Arthropoda; class Insecta; order Diptera; family Muscidae; genus Musca; species Musca vetustissima. The sequence continues at coordinate 2,705 of NW_026878664.1, read as the reverse complement.
AATAGTGGGTCCTTCAAAAAATTTATTTAAAAAATCCATGCTTAAGACCTTTTGGGTGGCCCCCCCTTTAACGCCTTGGGCTCAAACATTCTTTTAAAAAATCCATGACTAAGGCCTTCTGGGTACATCATAATATTCTTTTAAAAAATCCACGCTTAAGGCGTTCTGGGTGGCTCAAAAAATTCTTTTAAAAAATCCACGCTTAAGGCTTTCAGGGTGCCTCAAAATATTCTTTTAAAAAATCCACGCTTAAGGCCTTCTGGGTGCCTCAAAATATTCTTTTAAAAAATCCACGCTTAAGGCCTTCTGGGTGGCTCTTTTTTTAAACCACGCTTAAGGCCTTTTGGCTGGTTCAAAATCCACGCTTAAGGCCTTCTGGGTGGTTCAAAATCCCCGCTTAAGGCCTTCTGGGTGGATCAAAAATTTCTATTAAAAAATCCACGGTTAGGGCCTTCTGGGTGGCTCAAAAATTCTTTTAAAAAGTCCATGCTTAAGGCCTTCTGGGTGGCTCAAAAAATTATTTTTAAAAATCCACGCTTAATGCCTTCTGGGTGGTTCAAAATCCACTGAAGCTGAACAAATCCATCTAAAAAATCCAAGCCTAAGGCCTTCTGGATACGACCAAAACTTCATATAAAAAATCCCAGGCCTAAGATATTTTAAAAAATCCACGCTTAAGGCCTTCTGGGTGGTTTAAATCCACGCTTAAGGCTTTCTGGGTGGTGTAAATCCACGCTTAAGGCCTTCTCGTTGCTTCAAATTCCACACTTAAGGCCTTCTGGGTGGCTCAAAAAATTCTTTTAAAAAATTCACGCTAAATGCCTTCTGGCCTTCTGCCTTAATGCCACTGAAGCTGAACAAATTCTTTTAAAAATCCACGCTTAATGCCTTCTGCCTTAATGCCACTGAAGCTGAACAAACCCATCTAAAAATCCACGCTTAGGATTTCAGGGTGGCTCGATTTTTTTTTTAAATCCACGCTTAAGGCTTTCTGGGTGGTTCAAAAAATTCTTTTAAAAAATCTATTTCTTTTAAGGCCTTCTAGGTGGCTCGAAAATTTCTTTTAAAAAATCCACGCTCAAAGCCTTCTGGGTGGCTCAAAAAATTCTTTAAACAAATCCACACTTAAGGACTTTTAGGTGGCTCAAAAAATTCTTTAAAAAAAATCGCGCTTAAGGTCCTTTGGGTGGCTCAAATAATTATTTTTAAAAATCCACACCTAAGGCTTTCTGGGTATCTAAAAAAAATAATGTTTTAAAAATTCTCGATTCAGACCTCCATAGCCCAGTCGGTAATGATGGCCCAGGTGGATGAACGACTAAACCGTTGCTGCTCCGTATCCGCCAGTATAGGGAAAACCTCAAAAATAGCTGAAATTAAAACGATACATCACAAACCAATTTAGGTCCAGAACAAGATGTCATGGAAAAAGAAGAAGCTTGCTTGTAATAATATCAATTTGATTAAATTAAATGTGATATGTTCTAAATTAATTTCTTGTGTTCTGCAATTACTGAAAATCTTACTTAAAAATTTAATCCCCCTAAATGAATGTGAACAATTTTCCCTTTATAAATAATAAATTGATTTAAGAATCCTTGTTCCACTTTGTCGCCAGGGTCATTAAATACTTTCGTTTGAATTCAAAGCCAGCAGCAAGCATACTAAATAATTTATAAACAAGGTCATAGCAATTAATCTGCATGTTGTTTTTTTTTCATTTACCATTTAATAATAAAAATAACACGAAGAAAAGAAAAACAGAGAAAAAAGAACACACAACATTTACTTCATTAAATTATGCCTGACCCTGAAAAGAAAATCATGTATCACAGAGGCATCATCCGAGTACCAGAGCCATGCAGGCAGTCAGGCTGCCAACAGCAACGTAAAATATGCTAATTTAATAAATTTGAAACATTTCTCTTTCATTTCTATGGCTAACATAATTTCCACGAAATTCAATTTCGCACTACAATGATAACAAAAACACAAAAAAGTGGATGAGTGTTATTAAACGCTTAAGACAATGACGATGATGATGGCAATGTCGATAATAATTTTGATGACAACGCTGATGATGAAGATGTTCGGAATATGTAGGTGGATGGATATGAAATGATGATGGCAGTCATTTCCAAAGTCTGAGGCGACAAGAAAACAAAAACCTAATTCCGTTGCTGTAGACCAGACGACACGAATAACGATTATATTCTTGTTGGGATTTTTCAACAACCAGAAGGTGTAAGGAGCATGGTGGATATGACAAGGATAACACTCTTAATGAATTGCTATTAGGTTAGGTTGAAGAAAAGAGAACATTTCACACAAAATATGTATCCTAAAAAAGCTGTCCTTAAATAAAAACATAAAGCGCTCCAAATTATCATTATGTGGCATACAAATGTCTGTGTGTGCCTGTGTTAGCATCTCTATGGTGTGTGCTCGCTTTCGGCAGGATAAGACATATGCTAACATACACACATTTAAATAAGACATACACAAGTTTATTTAGGTTGATTTGAGTACCACCAAATGTTGCCGTAAAAAAAAACACGTGAATGTGGCAATGACATCGACGAAAATAATTACTCGTGTGCTCTCAAACTCACTTTACTTTTTTCAGTTTCTTTTTTTTCTGTCTCAAATATCCACAGCCAAGCAAAGAGACCTCAACACATTCACAAATCCATTCACAGATGAGT
>NW_026878663.1:0-24984 GCF_032173495.1 Musca vetustissima | reverse complement strand
AAAAAAATTCAAGATCTATTATTACGATTACGCCCTGTATTATAGCTGCCATGAAACGAGACATGAATTTGGCTGCGGATTTATGGTCAACAGGAGAATAAAAGATCTCGTCTCCCGATTCATTCCAGTGGATGAGCGAATTGCTACAATCCGTATAAAAGCGAAGTTCTTCTACATCAGTCTCATTTGCGCCCATGCTCCGACCGAAGACAAAGATGAGCAGACCAAAGACATGTTTTACGAGCGCCTAGAAACTGCATATAATCGCTGCCCTGGCCATGACATTATAATTTTGTTAGGAGATTTTAATGCAAAAATCGGAAGAGAAAATATCTTTGGCCCCATCGTCTGAAAATTCAGCCTTCATGAAGAAACATCCGACAACTGCATGAGGTTGATTGACTTCGCGACAGCAATAAAACATGGTAGTTGGCAGCACCAGATTCAAGCATCTCGATATACACAAGGCCACCTGGATTTCTCCTGATCAAACAACGAGAAATCAAATTGATCATGTTGTGATAGACGGAAGGCATACATCCAGTCTTGTAGACGTTCGATCGATCCAAGGAGCGAATATCGATTCAGACCACCACCTTGTAGAAGCCAAGGTTCGCACTCTTCTTAATGTTTCAGCAAAGGTGCGACCTAACACAACACGGGAACTCGACATCGAAAAGCTGCAACCACAAAAGATAGCAGAAGCCTACTCCGCTCAACGTACCTAACTGCTTGACGAAAGCACTTTTTGTCCCGATAATAGTATAGAAGCACAATGGCAAAGAATTGCCCACTCCCTACAAACTGCAGCAAAAACAACACTTGAGTACCAAAAACCACCACCAAGAAACCCATGATGCAATCAGGAGTGTCGTAATGCCACCGATGTAAAAACGCAGCGTATAGGGCAACCCTGTGGACATTAGCAACACGTAATGTGATGGAGAATTATCGGGAGAAAAAGAGAGAGGAGAAACGTATTTTAAGAAAAAAGAAGAAATAACAAGAAAAATGTGAGCGTGAGCAAATCGAGATGTACAGGAGTCAGAATGAAGTCCGGAAATTTTACCAACGAGTATAACACCAAATCGAAAGTTTTGGTGCTGGCACATCCTCCTGTAGAGATGTGGAAGTAAGGAAGAAGGTGACAAATGCAGGCAGCATGTTGAGGATCTGGAAGGGGCATTATGAAAAGCTTCTGGTATCAAATAGTGACGGTGAAGAAGATACCCCAGAACCAATTTAAGAAGACGGTATAGAGTGTATACCACCTAGCCAAGATGAGGTCAGAATAGCAATTAATCGGTTTAAGAGCTATAAAGCAGCAGGAGCCGATGGGTTACCAGCCGAACTATTCAAGACTGGTGGTCAGATGCTGGTTAGAAGCATGCACAAGCTGATTAATACAATTTGGCTAGAGGAATGCATGCCCAATGATTGTGACCTCAGCATCCAGGTCCCGTGCAAAAAAAGGAGACAAGCCAACTATAGAGAAATTAATCTTCTTCCCATTGCATATAAAGTGCTATCCAGTGTGCTGTGTGAACGATTGAAGCCAATGGTCAATGACGTTATTGGGCCATTGCCATGCGGCTTCAGACCTGGCACCATTGACCATATTTTCACTCTGCGCCAAATCCTGTGAAAGACCCACGAAAAACACATTGACACATTCCAACCATTCGTCGACTATAAAGCCGCATTTGACAGCCCTATCCGTTCAGAGGTTTTTAAAGTCATTTCTACGTTCGGCATTCCTCCAAAATTTATATGGTTATGTATGATAATTTTAAGTGGCACAAAATCAGCAGTTAAAGTCGGAAAGGACCTATCGGAGCCCTTCAATACCGAACGAAGATTCAGACAAGGTGACAGTCTGTCGTGTGATCTTTTTAACATCCTACTGGAAAAGGTCATACGAGACGCAAAGGTGAACAGAAATGGCACTCTGTACACCAAATAACACATGTTACTCGCCTACGCCGATGACATCGATATAATGAGTCGAACATTGCGATCGGTAACACCCACCTTTGAACAAATTGAGAAGTGGGTCTGGCAGTAAACGGCGATAAGTCCAAGCTGATGGTATCAACGCGCAAGACGTCCAATAGACTCGGACCAACTTGATAACTTCAGTTTCGAGGTAGTTAAAGATTTTATATACCTTGGTGCCGCCATAAATAAAACGAATGGCATCAGTTTTGATATTCGGAGAAGGATTGTGATGGCCGATCTGCGTTGACGGTGAATATCGCCATCGAATGAACCATGAGTTGTAGCAGCTATTCTCGAACATCGACATTGTTAGACGTATTCAGCTGCAGCGACTACGTTGGCTAGGTCATGATGTGAGAATAGATGAATATGCCCCAGGAAGGCCACGAATAAGATGTAAAGATCAAGTGGAAGACAACATTGCCGAAAATGGTCTTTCCAATTGGAAAAACTGCGCAAAAGACCGACACGCCTGGAAATCTTTTCTAAGCTTGGCTTATGGAACGAAAGTTCTGTCACAAGCCAGCTAAGTAAGTAACCAAAGGCGTGAATTTTAAAAATTAAATTTTTCAAGGACCACCAAAGGCGTGAATTTTTAAAATTCAATTTTTCAAGGACCACCAAAGGCGAGGATTTTTAAAATTCAATTTTTCAAGGACCACCAAAGGCGAGGATTTTTAAAATTCAATTTTTCAAGGACCACCAAAGGCGTGGATTTTTAAAATTCAATTTTTTAAGGACCACCAAAGGCGTGGATTTTTAAAATTCAATTTTTCAAGGACCACCAAAGGCGTGGATTTTTAAAATTCAAATTTTCAAGGACCACCAAAGGCGTGGATTTTTAAAATTCAATTTTTCAAGGACCACCAAAGGCGTGGATTTTTAAAATTCAATTTTTCAAGGACCACCAAAGGCGTGGATTTTTAAAATTCAATTTTTCAAGGACCACCAAAGGCGGGGATTTTTAAAATTCAATTTTTCAAGGACCACCAAAGGCGTGGATTTTTAAAATTCAATTTTTCAAGGACCACCAAAGGCGTGGATTTTTAAAATTCAATGTTTCAAGGGCCACCAAAGGCGTGGATTTTTAAAATTCAATTTTTCAAGGACCACCAAAGGCGTGAATTTTTAAAATTCAATTTTTCAAGGACCACCAAAGGCGTGGATTTTTAAAATTCAATTTTTCAAGGACCACCAAAGGCGTGGATTTTTAAAATTAATTTTTTTTTTCAAATTTTATTTGTTACAAATCACCAAGCGAACTTCAACTGCCACCTAAATCTCTGTACATCCAATTTCTATAAAAAAGGCCTAAAGAATAATTCCGACTTCAAACAAATACCACAAATTATATGAATTTTTTATCTCCAAAGAGAATCATCATCATGAACATCCCTGGAGATGTACAAATGCAATGTTTTTTCTTCTATGTGAGGATTATTTATATACCACCGCTCCCCGGCCCACTCTTCTTCTTCCTCGATTCCCCATAGATTTTATTCCAAGGTACAATTTATGGAATATTACAATGAATTAGATTTACAGCAATTTTGTTTTTCTTGTTGCTCTTGTCGTTTTATGCCTTATCTTTGTGTAATTTCATTTTATGATTTCTTCTCTCGGGTTTCTTTTAATTCATTTTCATTTTTTCTCTTTGTGTGAGAGTTTGTGTGATCCTTGTCAATTTTTCTGTAGGCTATTGGGGGCCCGGTGCAATTCGAACAATCGACTTCATTATCAGTGCATAAAGTTCATCGAAAAAACAGCAAAGTATTAAACTTTTGCATTTCATTTTGTAATAAATCAGATTATCTTTTTGGCAAAAGAAAATAGTCTTTAAATGAGTTATTATCCGTTTGCATGTGTGCATGCAGATGTTTGGGTGTGTATGTGTGTCTGTATGAGTGTAGAAAAATGGATTTTAGGCAATTTAGTTATTGCATATTACATGAATATTAGGAATTTGGGAAAAGGGTGTGAGGATGTGGGATGACAAGGAATTAGAAAATGTAGGCGTGGATTTAAAAAAATATATTTTTAAGGACCACCATAGTCGTGAATTTTCTAAAGAATATTTTTTCAACCATCCACAGAAGGCGTGGTATTTCCAATTAGAAATACATATTCGGCAATGTTTTCTTCTACTTAATCTTTCCATCTTATTCGCGGCCTTCCCTTCTGCGTGAACCATCAACTGGTTCGCTTTTATATGCCTTCTGGGCTGGGGCATCTTCATCCATTCTCACAACATGACCTAGCCAACGTAGTAGCTGCAGCTCAATACGTCAAACAATGTCGATGTCCGAGAATAGCTGGTACAATTCATGGTTCATTCGACTGCGATATTCACCGTCAACGCAGATCGGTCCATAGATCTTTCGGATAAATTTTCTCTCGAACACTCCAAGAACTGTCTCATCTGCTTGCGCAAGTACCCATGCTTCAGATCCATATAACAGCACAGGTAGTATCAGCGTCTTGTAGAGTATGAGCTTGGTCTGGCGGAAGGTGGCCTTGGTTTTGAGTTGTTTGCTCAGATCACAGTAGCATCTTTTGGTCATCACTACCCTTCTCCGAATTTCAAAACTGATGTCATTCGTTTTATTTATGGCGGTAACAAGGTATATAAAATCGTTGACTACCTCGAAGCTGTAGTTCTCAAGTTCCACAGTTGGTCCGAGTCTACTGGACGTATTGCACGTTGATACCATCAACTTGGTCTTCTCGCCGTTTACTACCAGACCTATTTTGCCAGACTCCTTCTCAATTTTTTCAAAGGTGGCTGCTACCGCTCTCAATGTTCGACCCATTATGACGATGTCATCGTCGTAGGGAGTACCATGTGTTGTTTGGTGTACACAGTGTCATTTCTGTTCACTTTTGCCTCTCGAATGACCTTTTCCAGCAGGATATTAAAAAGGTCACAAGACAGACTATCACCTTGTCTGAATCCTCGTTCGGTATTCAATGGCTACGATAGGTCCTTTCCGACTTTAAATGCTGATCTTGTGCTAGTTAGTCCTAGTCCTGCATAGCCGAAATTATTTTCCAGGAATGCCAAACGCAGACATGGCTTTATACACCTCTGAACGGATAGGGCTGTCGAATGCGGCGGCTTTATAGTCGACGAATAGGTGGAATGTATCGATGTGTTTTTAGTGGGGTTTACCAGTATTTGGCGCAGAGTGAAAATCTGGTCAATGGTGAATTTGCCAGGTCTGAAGCCGCATTGGTATGGTCCAATAATGTCATTGACCATTGGCTTTAGTCGTTCACACTGTACGCTCTCCCCGGATCGATCGAACGTCTAAAACACTGGATGAATGCCTTCCGTCTATCACAACATGATCGATTTGATTTCTCATTGTTCAATCGGGAGAAATCCAAGTGGCCTTGTGTATATCGAAATGCTTGAATCTGGTGCTGTTAACTACCATGTTTTTGCTGCCACGAAGTCAATCAACCTCATGCCGTTGTCTGATGTTTCTTCATGGAGGCTGAATTTTCCGACGGTGGGGCCAAAGATATTTTCTCTTCCGATGCTGTTTCTAGGCGCTCGTAAAATATGTCTTTGGTCTGTTCATCTTTGCCTTCGGTCGGAGCATGGGCGCAAATGAGACTGATGTAGAAGAACTTCGCTTTTATACGGATTATAGCAATTCGCTCATCTACTGGAGTGAATCTGGAGACAAGGTCTTTTATTTTCATGTTAACCATAAATCTGCAGCCAAAAAATACATATTATAAAGGGCGTAATCGTCTGATGTACTTACGCCAGTCCCTTTCCATCGCAATCCTATAAGGCAATAATATCGGCTTTGTACTTCTTGAGTACATCGGCCAAAGCGAACATTGCGCATGTTCTGTCCAACGTGCGCACATTCCAAGTCCAGATTCGCAGATCGTGGTCCTTTATACGTTTGCGGGGGTCGTCAACATTAGGGGGTTTAGTTTTCTTTGCTTTTTCATAGTAGGTAGGGTTTTCCGAGAGTGGACAACTAACCCGACGCCTCAGCCCATTTTTTATAGTTTTTATAGGTGAACTCGCGGCACATATTAGCTCACTATTTCACCGGGTGATGAAAATAGCTACCCCAGGTGGCACCGCGGGGAGGTCAGTGTCCACAATTGAGATGAAGGAGGGACCAAGATAAGCCTGGACTTCGCCATGTTAAAGCCAATCAGAGTCGTTGCTTGGTATCTATCGCCACCCTGGATGGCGTGGATTGTTTAAGGAATATTTTTCCAGTGTTTGTGGATCACAAACCGAAATTTTATTAAATGTTATACCTACTTTAAAATTATAATTTTTATTATGTGAAAAGTTCTTCCGTTTTTATACGGTGTCCCTTTAAAACCCTCATATTTATGTTGAGAAAAAAAAGCAAGTTCTTAGCAAAGAAAAGCAAAACAACAACCCAAAAAACCAATAATTCTATGAATTTTTTATTATTTCTATAACCCAAAATATATACTCACACATTTTCAAATTCGATGTCTATAAAATAGTTATAAATACTAAATCATGAATGGCAACTCAATGATAAAAACGTAAGACATTTTGGGTGAAGTTTGTCTGTGTGTGCATCTTTCTATACCCGCATACACATACATATAAATGGTCATGAATTGATGTTTGCAGTTGAAAAGAATTGAAGAACTTTACGGGATGACCTAAAAATAATAGTGCTTTTGTATTGAATATTTTAGGAGATGGTCAGAAAACTTATTATCTCTTATTGACCATTATGTTAGTAAGAACAATTTAAATTTCGAATATTATATTGAAAACAAAAAATATATGGATGTATGTAATATATATTTTAAAATCGTTTGGAGTCTTGTAAATGATTTAAAATATAACCATAGGGCGTATACGTATGATCAGTGTCAAACATGAAATCATACGCACCAATGTACCAAGACTGATCCCTAATATTTATTATGCTCAATAAGGCCAAATTAAATATGAAGAACAGTTTTTTGAGAGGAGATACAAATAAGATATAATGATTCTGAATGGATATTATTAAAAAGCTACTGGACCAAATAAGAGACGCATAGATCTGTAAAATAAATCATTGGAATAATTATCAAATTTGATTATTCTGGAACTCAATCAAAGTGCAGACCGATGGCCATGAAATGTGACGTTTTGTTCTAACACCTACAGTTTTTGGTTACGATTGGCCAATGAGTTGGAGAATTAACTAGACTAGCAATGTCAAAGGTACCAAGCCTTTTGTGTGAAGTTATACCGACTACACAAAATGATTCATAATTCACTATACAAATAGAAAATTTATCATCACCTATTATTAACCAGTAAGGAAAGTAGTAAAGTCGGAAGGAGCCGACTATGTATCATATACCATTCACCACTTTTGGTATATTCAACAGATGAATGCTAACAGACGTCGCATTTCTAAAGGACCAGTAAAATGAATTTGGATCCATATACATGTCATTCTGCAATTCATTACGCTGTACCAAATTTCGTGCAAAGCGAAAGATATTAAGAGACTTTGGTGCACCATTTATATTAAATCGGACGAAAATATATATGGGACCTATATAAAAATCTGAACCGATTTTTACTAAACTTAACACACATCATTCTATACCTAATTCATTACACTGTACCAAATTTCGTGCAAATCGAAATATATATAGGGACTTTGGTGCACCATTTACGTCAAATAAGTGACCTGTGCTAAATTTCATCCAAATCGGATCATACATGCGACCTGTACTATGTTCACAAAAATACATGGACCGACAGACGGACGGACAGACGGACATGCGTAAATCGATTCAGAAAGTGATTCTATGCATAGTCTCAAAAGGAACAATGTGTCTATCTCGTTTCCTTTTGCCTGTTACAAACATATGCACAAGGACATAATACCCTGTACCACCGTGTGGTGAAGGATATAAAAATGTAGGCTTCTTAATTTGCAGAAAATCCCATAGGAGCACTTTTGAAGGTCACTGTAGTTTATCTTCTGGGAAGAAGTATTTTATTCGCCAGGAATATGCAAAATTACAATAACTTGGCTAAAACCTTCATTCCCCCTATGGCGACTAAGGATGATGGACCCACATAGAACATCTACTGCAAATATGATTTTTCACCTACGAAGAATGCGAAATTAAATACCAAATTAGACACATTCAGGTTGCGATATAATTTTGTCCATGTAAAAAACATATATATTAATAATTTCTGGGAAGAAGTATTTTATCCAGTAGGAATATTTCAAATTACAGGCACTTCGATGGGAAAATTCTTCTAAATTTTTCATGCCCTATGGTGACTATATTTAAACATAGGGCTACATCGAAAATCTTTGGCAAATATGGTTTTCACCCACCAATAACCCAGAATACCAAATTACTGGTAGACAATCTTCAAAATTCCAAAAATTGAGCAGATTTTTTATATTAGAGCTACGACAAAACATAAAAATGTGAAATTAAACAAGCAACAAATATCGGTGTTGGTATGGTCCTATGAATCCCATCTTCGGTTTGGTAAAGCTATTACTATGTGTCAAGAGGATGAACTTAGATATTCTGTTCCAATCATATGAGATTTATAACATTAAATAAATACCATTCTTTAAAAATTCACGCCTTGATTTCTAAGAATAACCTTAAAAATATTCTTTAAAAATCCAAGACTTTTTTAGCTCTGCATAGCCGTAGAAATATTCTTTAAAAATCCACGCCTTTGGAGCTCTGCATAGCCTTAGAAATGTTCTTTAAAAATCCAAGCCGTTTTTAGTTCTGCATAGCCGTAGAAATATTGGTTAAAAATTCACGCATTTGGAGCTCTGCATAGCCTTAGAAATATTCATTAAAAATCCACGCTTCTGGAGCTCTGCATACCCTTAAAAATATTCTTTAAAATCCACGCCTTTGGAGCTCTGCACGTATTATGACCTCTGTATAGCCTTCAAAATATTCTTTAAAAATCCACACCTTATTACCTCTATATATCCTTAGAAATATTCTTTAAAAATCCAGGCTTTTTGGTCTTTGTATAGCCTTAGAAATATTCCTTAAAATCCACGCCTTTGAAGCTCTGGATATCTTTAGAAATATTCCCTAAAATCCACCCCTGCATATCTTTAGAAATATTATTTAAAAATCCACGCATATGGAGCTTAAATATTTTAAATAATCTTGTTATTGCAAAATAGTAAGGCGCAATCCCCAGAGCTCCAGAGCTTTCAAGTCTAGGTCTAGTATAATCGGATGGAACCGACGATACGATACACTCCACCACTACCACTGAACTTTTACTCCCTTTGAAGCTAAATCCCGAGCCTGCATATCCCACATCCTTCCCAGTGTAAAGTTGAGGTCATAATTTTGGCCTCTAGAGCGACCGGAAATCTATACCAATCATGTTTGGAATACCTTTAAACTGAATCAACGGGGGTCTATGATCAATATTTCGTAGCGTTAAAAACTCTTCGACAGACCCTTCAGAACATAGAATGTTCTGAAGGCTCTGATGTGTGCTATGTTTCCTGAAAATCGGTTCAAATTTACATATAACTACCATATATATTTTCGTTCGATTTTAAGTAAATGGAGCACCAAAGACTCTATATAACTTTCGATTTGCATGAAATTTGGCATAGCGTACTGACTTGAGTTTAGAATACTGTGTGCTAAAATTCGTGAAAATCGGTTCAGATTTGAATATAGATCCCATATATATTTTTGTTCGATTTAATGTAAATGGCGTACCAAAGACCCTACACATCTTTCGATTTGCACGAAATTTGGCATAACTTACTGAATTAAGACGATAAAGATATGTGCTAAGGGTTATGATAATAGGTTCAGATTTAGATATGACTCCCATATATATTTTCTTCTGATTTTATATAAATTGTGCACTAAAAACCCAAAATTTGTCCGATAGGCACACAATTCTGTCCAAAGCTGTTAAAAAAATGTATCTCTGGCAAGTTTTGTTGAAATCGGTTCAGATTTAGATATAGCTCCCACATAAGTTGCAAAAAGTCATGGGTATGAATTGATAAATTCGTTCAATGTTCCTTCGAGAGACCATTGACATGAAATTGTTAGGTCACATATGTAGAATGTATATATGGTGAAGGGTATAATATAGCCGGCCCAGATTTTACTGCTTTCCTTACTGGTTTTAAATTGTCAAAAGCTATTAGAGTCTCTAGTTTTTATACCCAACGCAACTATGTTGTCGGGGTTTTATAGCTTTGGGCAGCCTAAAGAGTTTGTAAAGCCGCAAAATATTGGTCCTAGACCCGCGAAATATTGGTCCAATATCGATCGTCATATCTCGACTAGCTGAGTCGATATAGACATGTCTGTCCGTCCTTTTTAAAATTATAAATTGTAAACACGATACAGGCCAAAGTTATGGATCGATCGCCACGAAATTTTTCATGTAGGACCGGTTCTGGCCAAAGAAGACCCCTATTGATTTTGGCAAATTTTTGTCCGTTCTTCTGGTCGCTCCAGTGGCGGAAATTATGATCCGAACTTCGCAAAATTTAACATGGAGGACGGAATATGACCAAAGAAGGGCACTCCAGTTTTGAAAAAGATCGGAAAATTTTTAGCAGGTCAAATGGACCCTGACTTTTGTGTGAAAATGACAAAATTTGTATTCTGAGGCGTATATATTTACTCCTGATCGACGTAGACCTGATATGTTGATATCCAGTAGAAGTGGTTGACCTTTAAATTGATACTGTTGATGTATGTACTCGGATGTGTTATGATAATGTTTAGCATTATCATTACCCCACTAGAGGGCGGAAAAGTCGTGCTGGCCGCTTTGAAATTCTACATGAAGTTAAGGTTATGATCAAGGACGACGCCTATAATATTCAGTGATTTTGAGATGATATTTAGTGGGTACATTTAACCGAAAACTTTATTCTTGTCAAATTTTCTATTCATGATAGATGCTAGCCATTATTATATGCAGAATGTTACATATTTTACACGATGAAGGAAATGTGACCAAATACTTAGAACGGTTGTTTAGATGATGATCGGTCAGTATTACCAGGGTCAAATCAACCAAAACCTAAAGTAACCAAATTTTTTATGGTGTAAATATTGTCCTCAGGAAAATAAGATTTGAAAAATATGCCAGGTTTAGAAAGTGTAGCTGTTGACCTATAATCGATCAAATGGGTACAAATATTCCGAAATATAGCTCAGGATCAGAATATAGAACCGCAGAGAGTTAGATTATTGTGGAAGTTGTGTGGAGTATCATATGGTAGGCTCCATTCGACTATACTGCTCCGCTCACTGGTTTAATAATTTTTCTAAAGCCTATATTTAGGACAAGAATTAAAATATTTATTTAGAGTATTAGAATATTTAAATAATATTTTATATAGAAATAAATCCTTAATATCATCTCATACATGCATGCATGTATGTACGTGTTTCATTAAGTACTTTGTTTGATATACAAATCTGTATTCCCCAATTTTTGTAAAACATGAGCTTAAGTCTTTATAAAATATTCAACCACACAATCCATGTCATTTGCATTTTTCTCCAGCTGTCATAATTTGGCCAATTGCTTTTTGACAACAACAAAAACACACATCATAAAAAATTCATAAAAATTGAAAGCAACATGTGTAATTTGTAATCTACCAACCTAACTGCCTGCCTGACTGCATGGCTGATTGTCTGTCTGTCACCTTGGCAAAAGTGTCGGATGTCGGTTTGTTTAGGTTGCTGTAATTATTTCTGGCATTTCTTCGAAGTACTCAAACGGGAGAGAGAGTGCGAACGAACAAATCGGAGTGACGAGAGAAGTCATGCTGTTCATTTTGCATTTGGAAACACTTCAGATGTTTAACATGACTTCATTCAGTCAGTCATTCCAGCATTCATTCATGCATTCACACAGTCATGTATTCATACAGCCATACTGCCATACAGCATTCCACCAGAAGTGTTTTGACATTAAGAGTGCAAAATGACAAGCAGCAATAATAATAACAACAACAACAAAAAGCATTACACTCACATTCACACACACATACATACTCGATATTCGAAATACAACTACATTCACAGCCAGCCAGCCAGCCATTCCCTGGTATTGCAAACAACAGCAGTTCTTGGAAATCGAAGCAAACACACCGAACAACGACATCGGCAGCCTCAACACACCTTTGCTGTTCCATAGTTGGCTTAGCTTTCCTTTATCTCTGCTACCTAACTACCTACCTGCCTGTCCGTCCGTTCGTCCGCCTGTCTTTCTTTCAGTCGTTTTTCCATTACTTGTTCGATGGCTAAGTGTCGGGATTGTTTTGTATTTCTGGGTTGTATGTATGTGTGTGTGTGTTTACTATCGATTTAAGACTATTTAAAAATGTACTTGAACTTTGACATGCTGTCATTATTATGTTTTTGTTGGTGTTGTTGCTGTCGTTTTTTGCTTCGTTCATGTTTTTCGTTGCATTACACAAAACTAGTGAAGTCTCGGCAAAGAAATCGAAACACAATAAAGCTTTCGGTGTCAGGATATATGAGAGTGTGTGTATGTGTGTGTGCTCATCCTGCATTCACACACACACACCAGCACTCATACAGACAAAAGCCAACATCACCACTAAAAGCCAAGGACACTAACACCAGCCAAAGCCGTAGTGACACACAAAGCAGAGCTATCAACATCTTTGCCTTGTCTCTTCCATTCAAGTTGGCTTGGTTGGATGGCTCGATAGCTGGCTGCTTGCTTGGTTGGTTGGTTGGATGGCTGGTTGGTTGCTTCCCTGCATGGCTTGGTTTCTTTGCCTAACAAAGTTTTTCAGCCGGAAACGGATGCTGGGATAAAAACTTAAGGTTTTTTCAAAAATTCTTTTTTTCCGATTCGTTCTCTCACACAAATGGCTATATCTTTTTTTCTTTGAAGAGCAAAAAAAATACACCACAATAAAATCATACCTCAGATCAAAAGAAAAAATAATAAGAAGAGTAAGAAACCCGAAATATGAATAAAGAAAATGTTTTGAATATTTATTTTTATATACATGGCCGTGAACATCGGCATTACATTCATGGCTTTTGCATTGAAGATTTGTCAAAAAAGACTTAAGGTATTTGCAGAACCACAACTATTTGAAGGAAACATAAAAATATATTTCAGGACCTAACATAGGCGTAAATTTATAAAAAAATATTTTCCAGGACCTAACATAGGCGTGGATTTATAAAAAAATCAGGACCTAACATAGGCGTGGATTTATAAAAAAATTCAGGACCTAACATAGGCCTGGATTTATAAAAAAAATCAGGACCTAACATAAGCGTGCATTTATAAATTTTTTTTTTCAGAACCTAACATAAGCGTGCATTAATATATATTTTTTTCAGAACCTAACATAATCTAACATAAAATATTTTCAGGGCCTAAAATAAGCGTGGATTTAAAAAAAATATTTTTCAGGACCTAACATAAAAAAATATTTTTCAGGACCTAACATAGCCGTGTTAGGTCCTAAAATGTTGACGACCCCCGCAAACGTATATAGGACCGCGATCTGCGAATATGCACGTGGAATGTGCGCACGTTGTATAGAACAGGCGCAGTGTTCGCTTTGGGGAATGTACTCAAGAAGTACAAAGCCGATATTATTGCTTTACAGGAAATGCGATGAAAAGGGACTGGCGTAAGTAAATCAGATGATTACCCCCTGTACAATAGCTGCCATGAAACGAGACATGAATTTGGCTGCGGATTTATGGTTAGCAGGATAATAAAAGACCTTGTCTCCAGATTTACTCCAGTTGATGAGCGAATTGCTATCATTCGCATAAAAGCGAAGTTCTTCTACATCAGTCTTATTTCCGCCCATGCTCCGACCGAAGACAAAGATAAGCAGACCAAAAACATATTTTACGAGCGCCTAGAAACAGCATATGATCGTTGCCTTGGCCATGACATTAAAATTCTGCAGATTTTAATGAAAAAATAAGAAGGAAAAATATCTTTGGCCCCACCGTCGGAAAATTCAGCCTCCATGAAGAAACATCCGAAAACGGCACGAGGATGATTGACTTCGCGGCAACAAAAACATGGTAGTTAGCAGCACCAGATTCAAGCATCTCGATATACACAAAGCCACCTGGATTTCTCCCGATCGAACAACGAGAAATCAAATCGATCATGTTGTGATAGACGGAAGGCATTCATTCATTCAGGAGCGAATATCCATTCGGGCCACTACCTTGTGGTAGCCAAGGTTCGCACTCGTCTTAATATTGCAGCAAAGGTGCCATCTAACATAACACGGAAACTCGACATCGAAAAGCTGCAACCACAACAGTTAACAGAAGCCTACCCCGCTTAATTCACCCAAAAGCTTGACGAAATCACCCCATGTCCCTAAATTAAGATAGAAGCACAGTGGCAGAGAATGGCTCACTCCCTACAAACTGCAGCAAAAGCAACACTAGCAAAGACCACCATCAAGAAACCCATGGTACGATCAGGAGGGTCGTAATGCTTTTGATATGAAAAACGCAGCGTGTAGGGTAACCCTGCGGACAGCCGCAACACGTAATGCGTTGGAGAACTATCGGGAGAAAAGGAGAGAGGAGAAACGTAAAAGAAGAAAGAACAAGAATAACGTGAGCGTGAGCAAATCAAGATGTACAGGAGTCAGAATGAAGTCCGAAAATTCTACCAATGCACTATGGCTGAAATCACGATTTTGGCGGCAAAAAGTCAATTTTTCAACATTACAATTTAAAAAAATTTTTGACAGCATTCAATACACAACATATTGATAAGAATAAATCAAAAACAAAAATTACTATTGGCAACCCTGTTTACGCACAAACAGCTGTTAATGTTTACATAACTTCTAACACGTGTAATTACAAGTGAACCAGCAATTTGTTTGGTAAAATTAAAAGCTGTTTTTTTAAAAATTAATTTTTGTAAAAAAAACTTTGTAAATATGAATTCTAATACTCGAGGTGAGTACTTTTACTATATATAAATACACTTTGCTAAATGTTCGTATTTCGTGCGTAGTTTCGTGTGTTCTATGTGAATTTTTTGTGTGAAATTTTTTAGAGTTTTTTAATTTTTCGTGGAGTAAAACTAAAAATGTAACAAAGTGTTACGGGAACTTTTTATATGTGATTGTTCGTAGAAAACTCTAGTTTTATGTCATGCTGAATGTGTCTGCTAATGACTGCTAACGAATGAATTATTCATCTTTTTGCAGAAATACTCAGATTCAAAAATTCCGAAATATTTGAGTTTTGGTTGAGAAATAAGAGGAATGTATCGAATTACATAAAAGGAAAAATTCCATACGAAATTGATTCTGAATTAAGTAAATTAATGTGTACTAAATCACGGAATTTATCTATTTTTATTAAACGACAATGGGATAGACAATGCAGAAATGAGAAAGGATTTAGAAAATATAATAAGGTTGGGTCGAGAAACAATTTTATTTGTACCGAAAAAGAACAATGCTATCGGTCGTCCAAAAACTACCTATGTTGATAGCGGCGAAAGAAATAAAAGGAGATTAGCTTCCGAATTAGCTTCCCAACAAGGAGACAATACGCAACTATTAGTTCATGCTGCCTCTATATCTGCCAAAAAATCGCACTCAGCGGATTTGACATTTGTCCTACAACAAGTTGTTATATCTCTAAACCGACCATCCAAAATTCGAAAAGTTCTTAATACTAGCCATAAAGAAGTTACACCAATATCACCTGAAGAAGCTCTGACGTTTTTGTTAGAAAACGGATTAACTAAACAACAGTACAAAAATATGCGTCAATTAAATAACCAGATTAAGAAGTTGGAACCACTACAATACATATTAAGTAATGGGAAACAAATTAAAGTCAACTTTAATTTATATATGACATTAATAGACGGGAAGGTCTTAAATGTGTTAACTGAAACTAAAAGTACACAACAATACCCCATCTGTCATGCTGGACCAAAGCAATTTCGAACTATAAAAAACGTTGATTCTCCACATTTTGAAGTGAAGGCCGGCGCATTAAAATATGGGATAAGTCCTTTGCATGCGTGGATTCGTAGTTTCGAGTTTGTTTTAAAACTTTCATACAAGCTTGATTTGAAAAAATGGCAAGTTCGCGGAGCAGAAGAGAAAAGAATCCTTTTAAAAAAGAAACAAAAAATTCAAAGAGAGTTTTTGCTTCAAATGGGCCTTCATGTCGATAAGCCGAAAGCAAATGGCACTGGAAATACCAACGATGGCAACACAGCTAGAAGAGCATTTTCTCGCACGGAACTTTTTGCATCTATTACTGGTATAAATGTCGATTTTTTGAAAAGTTTGCACGTAATACTAATTGCCCTCTCCTCTGAATTTGAAATTGATTCTCCAAAGTTTCGCGCTCATTGTATTAAAACTAGTGAAATATTTTTCCAAAACTACGAATGGTACTCGATGTCTGCCACATTACACAAAATTTTAGTCCATTCATCACAAATAATTGGAGCATCAGTAGTACCCGTAGGTTGCCTTGCAGAAAATGCATCTGAAGCGCGAAACAAATATTATAAAAAAGACAGAGCTGGCCATGCTCGAAAGGATTCAAGAATGCACAACATACTTGACATGTTTCATAGAGCTATGGATAGCTCTGATCCTTATATAACAAGTTTATGTTTAAAAGAACGTACAAATAGTTCAAAATAGCTTCCATTTCCTCGAGAAGTCATTCAACTTTTTAAAATCCCAGAAATATCGCCAGAACTGCTTTTACCTTCAACATCTCAAGAAGCTTCCAGGTACGATTATACTTCTGATTCTGATGAAAGCTTAGAATCGCTAAATAATTATTCATTGGAATTAGAAGCGGAAGAAAATGAAGAAACATTCCGTGATTAATTAAGCCCTATTCCTTTTAAAAATATATATACATTATAAATATATTAATTTCTTGATACTTTTACTTGTTTTTCTCATGTAACCTTTTTAATAAAAGTCCATATAATCGGGAAGTGCTTTCAAATCTATTTTTCATCATTACAAATTTGGTAAAGCTGGCTTGTCGGGAAGGACTTTTTGTCATTACTTTGTAAGAAAGGGGCGCGACCCGCCCATTTTTTCACAAACCTATGTTTATACCTTTATAACTCTGCATACCAAATTTGGTAAAGCTGGCTTGTCGGGAAGGACTTTTTGTCATTACTTTGTAAAAAAGGGGTGTGGCCCGCACATTATGCCGCCAAAATCGCGATTTCGGCCATAGTGCAATGGTAAAAAACATGTGCAGGCAATTCCTCCTGTAGAGATGAAGAAGGAAACCTAGTCGCAGGTACAGACAGCGTGTTGAGGATCTGGAACGAGCATTTTGAAACACTTCTGATATCAAATAGTACCGGTGAAGGGGATACCTCAGAACCAATAATAGATGACGGTATAGAGTATATACCACCTAGCCAAGATGAGGTCAGAATAGCAATCAATCGACTGAAGAATAATAAAGCAGCAGGTGCCGATGGGTTACAAGCCGAACTATTCAAGACTGGTGGTCAGATGCTGCTCAGGAGCATGCACCAGCTGATTAGTACAATTTGGCTAGAGGAATGCATGCCCAATGATCTGAAGATCTGAAGCATGGGTACTTACGCAATTAGATGAGACAGCTCTTGGAGTGTTTGAGAGAAAAATTGTCCAAAACATCTATAGGCCGATCTGCGTTGACGGTGAATATCGCCGTCGAATGAACCATGTGCTGTACCAGCTATTCTCGGACATCGACATTGTTAGACGTATTGAGTTGCATCGACTACGTTGGCTAGGTCATGTTGTGAGAATGGATGAAGATGCCCTAGCGCAGGAGGCATATACTTGAAAAATATCTAATAAATCCACGCCTCAGTTGGCCCTTGAAAAATATTCTTTAATAAATCCACGCCTCAGTTGGCCCTTGAAAAATATTCTTTAATAAATCCACGCCTCAGTTGGCCCTTGAAAAATATTCTTTAATAAATCCACGCCTCAGTTGGCCCTTGAAAAATATTCTTTAATAAATCCACGCCTCAGTTGGCCCTTGAAAAATATTCTTTAATAAATCCACGCCTCAGTTGGCCCTTGAAAAATATTCTTTAATAAATCCACGCCTCAGTTGGCCCTTGAAAAATATTCTTTAATAAATCCACTTGCCTATTCATCGAAAACCAAATCTATCCTCCTACCCACGAAAATAATGAAAGTAAATTCCCTTAAATTTCACTTGCACGCCACTTCACCACATCATCATTTTTATCAACGACATGCACATCTGGCCATGACACCTGTTTACCTTAAAGAACAATTTCAAGGGCCAACTGAGGCGTGGATTTAGTAATGAATATTTTTCAAGGGCCAACTATAAACTTCAATTTCCACTTAATAAAATCCATTTATGTGCCATGTAGAAGATATCGACATTTAAATTTTTTCAACCACCGCCAGCGTGGATTCTACACCTTAAGAAAATTTTTCAACGCCATCACAAAGGCCTTGGATTTAATCAACGATTAAAGAATATTTTTCAAGGGCCAACTGAGGCGTGGATTTATTAAATTATTTTTCAATAATTACTGGATTATTACATATTTTTCAAGGGCCAACTGCACACACTTATTAAAGAATATTTTTCACACCCACACTAACACATAAAGAATATTTTTCAAGGGCAATCCTTTATTTAAGAATATTTTTCAAGGGCCAACTGAGGCGTGGATTTATTAAAGAATATTTTTCAATGGCCAACTGAGGCGTGGATTTATTAAAGAATATTTTTCAAGGGCCAACTGAGGCGTGGATTTATTAAAGAATATTTTTCAAGGGCCAACTGAGGCGTGGATTTATTAAAGAATATTTTTCAAGGGCCAACTGGGGCGTGGATTTATTAAAGAATATTTTTCAAGGGCCAACGGAGGCGGGGATTTATTAAAGAATATTTTTCAAGGGCCAACTGAGGCGTGGATTTATTAAAGAATATTTTTCAAGGGCCAACTGAGGCGTGGATTTATTAAAGAATATTTTTCAAGGGCCAACTGAGGCGTGGATTTATTAAAGAATATTTTTCAAGGGCCAACTGAGGCGTGGATTTATTAAAGAATATTTTTCAAGGGCCAACTGAGGCGTGGATTTATTAAAGAATATTTTTCAAGGGCCAACTGAGGCGTGGATTTATTAAAGAATATTTTTCAAGGGCCAACTGAGGGATTTATGGATTTATTAAAACTGAATATTTTTCAAGGGCCAACTGAGGCGTGGATTTATTAAAGAATATTTTTCAAGGGCCAACTGAGGCGTGGATTTATTAAAGAATATTTTTCAAGGGCCAACTGAGGCGTGGATTTATTAAAGAATATTTTTCAAGGGCCAACTGAGGCGTGGATTTATTAAAGAATATTTTTCAAGGGCCAACTGAGGCGTGGATTTATTAAAGAATATTTTTCAAGGGCCAACTGAGGCGTGGATTTATTAAAGAATATTTTTCAAGGGCCAACTGAGGCGTGGATTTATTAAAGAATATTTTTCAAGGGCCAACTGAGGCGTGGATTTATTAAAGAATATTTTTCAAGGGCCAACTGAGGCGTGGATTTATTAAAGAATATTTTTCAAGGGCCAACTGAGGCGTGGATTTATTAAAGAATATTTTTCAAGGGCCAACTGAGGCGTGGATTTATTAAAGAATATTTTTCAAGGGCCAACTGAGGCGTGGATTTATTAAAGAATATTTTTCAAGGGCCAACTGAGGCGTGGATTTATTAAAGAATATTTTTCAAGGGCCAACTGAGGCGTGGATTTATTAAAGAATATTTTTCAAGGGCCAACTGAGGCGTGGATTTATTAAAGAAATTTTTCAAGGGCCAACTGAGGCGTGGATTTATTAAAGAATATTTTTCAAGGGCCAACTGAGGCGTGGATTTATTAAAGAATATTTTTCAAGGGCCAACTGAGGCGTGGATTTATTAAAGAATATTTTTCAAGGGCCAACTGAGGCGTGGATTTATTAAAGAATTTTTTCAAGGGCCAACTGAGGCGTGGATTTATTAAAGAATATTT
This sequence comes from Musca vetustissima, assembly GCF_032173495.1. Taxonomy (NCBI): domain Eukaryota; kingdom Metazoa; phylum Arthropoda; class Insecta; order Diptera; family Muscidae; genus Musca; species Musca vetustissima. The sequence goes on along the minus strand of NW_026878663.1, from coordinate 4,876 downwards.
TTCAAGGGCCAACTGAGGCGTGGATTTATTAAAGAATATTTTTCAAGGGCCAACTGAGGCGTGGATTTATTAAAGAATATTTTTCAAGGGCCAACTGAGGCGTGGATTTATTAAAGAATATTTTTCAAGGGCCAACTGAGGCGTGGATTTATTAAAGAATATTTTTCAAGGGCCAACTGAGGCGTGGATTTATTAAAGAATATTTTTCAAGGGCCAACTGAGGCGTGGATTTATTAAAGAATATTTTTCAAGGGCCAACTGAGGCGTGGATTTATTAAAGAATATTTTTCAAGGGCCAACTGAGGCGTGGATTTATTAAAGAATATTTTTCAAGGGCCAACTGAGGCGTGGATTTATTAAAGAATATTTTTCAAGGGCCAACTGAGGCGTGGATTTATTAAAGAATATTTTTCAAGGGCCAACTGAGGCGTGGATTTATTAAAGAATATTTTTCAAGGGCCAACTGAGGCGTGGATTTATTAAAGAATATTTTTCAAGGGCCAACTGAGGCGTGGATTTATTAAAGAATATTTTTCAAGGGCCAACTGAGGCGTGGATTTATTAAAGAATATTTTTCAAGGGCCAACTGAGGCGTGGATTTATTAAAGAATATTTTTCAAGGGCCAACTGAGGCGTGGATTTATTAAAGAATATTTTTCAAGGGCCAACTGAGGCGTGGATTTATTAAAGAATATTTTTCAAGGGCCAACTGAGGCGTGGATTTATTAAAGAATATTTTTCAAGGGCCAACTGAGGCGTGGATTTATTAAAGAATATTTTTCAAGGGCCAACTGAGGCGTGGATTTATTAAAGAATATTTTTCAAGGGCCAACTGAGGCGTGGATTTATTAAAGAATATTTTTCAAGGGCCAACTGAGGCGTGGATTTATTAAAGAATATTTTTCAAGGGCCAACTGAGGCGTGGATTTATTAAAGAATATTTTTCAAGGGCCAACTGAGGCGTGGATTTATTAAAGAATATTTTTCAAGGGCCAACTGAGGCGTGGATTTATTAAAGAATATTTTTCAAGGATTTTTATTAAAGAATATTTTTCAAGGGCCAACTGAGGCGTGGATTTATTAAAGAATATTTTTCAAGGGCCAACTGAGGCGTGGATTTATTAAAGAATATTTTTCAAGGGCCAACTGAGGCGTGGATTTATTAAAGAATATTTTTCAAGGGCCAACTGAGGCGTGGATTTATTAAAGAATATTTTTCAAGGGCCAACTGAGGCGTGGATTTATTAAAGAATATTTTTCAAGGGCCAACTGAGGCGTGGATTTATTAAAGAATATTTTTCAAGGGCCAACTGAGGCGTGGATTTATTAAAGAATATTTTTCAAGGGCCAACTGAGGCGTGGATTTATTAAAGAATATTTTTCAAGGGCCAACTGAGGCGTGGATTTATTAAAGAATATTTTTCAAGGGCCAACTGAGGCGTGGATTTATTAAAGAATATTTTTCAAGGGCCAACTGAGGCGTGGATTTATTAAAGAATATTTTTCAAGGGCCAACTGAGGCGTGGATTTATTAAAGAATATTTTTCAAGGGCCAACTGAGGCGTGGATTTATTAAAGAATATTTTTCAAGGGCCAACTGAGGCGTGGATTTATTAAAGAATATTTTTCAAGGGCCAACTGAGGCGTGGATTTATTAAAGAATATTTTTCAAGGGCCAACTGAGGCGTGGATTTATTAAAGAATATTTTTCAAGGGCCAACTGAGGCGTGGATTTATTAAAGAATATTTTTCAAGGGCCAACTGAGGCGTGGATTTATTAAAGAATATTTTTCAAGGGCCAACTGAGGCGTGGATTTATTAAAGAATATTTTTCAAGGGCAAGGGCCAACTGAGGCGTGGATTTATTAAAGAATATTTTTCAAGGGCCAACTGAGGCGTGGATTTATTAAAGAATATTTTTCAAGGTGCCAAGGGCCAACTGAGGCGTGGATTTATTAAAGAATATTTTTCAAGGGCCAACTGAGGCGTGGATTTATTAAAGAATATTTTTCAAGGGCCAACTGAGGCGTGGATTTATTAAAGAATATTTTTCAAGGGCCAACTGAGGCGTGGATTTATTAAAGAATATTTTTCAAGGGCCAACTGAGGCGTGGATTTATTAAAGAATATTTTTCAAGGGCCAACTGAGGCGTGGATTTTTAAAGAATATTTTTCAAGGGCCAACTGAGGCGTGGATTTATTAAAGAATATTTTTCAAGGGCCAACTGAGGCGTGGATTTATTAAAGAATATTTTTCAAGGGCCAACTGAGGCGTGGATTTATTAAAGAATATTTTTCAAGGGCCAACAGAGGCGTGAATATTTTTCAAGGGCCATTTATTAAAGAATATTTTTCAAGGGCCAACTGAGGCGTGGATTTATTAAAGAATATTTTTTCAAGGGCCAACTGAGGCGTGGATTTATTAAAGATTATTTTTCAAGGGCCAACTGAGGCGTGGATTTATTAAAGATTATTTTTCAAGGGCCACCAGGCGTGGATTTATTAAAGAATATTTTTCAAGGGCCAACTGAGGATCTATTAAAGAACATTGTCTTCCCTAAGAAGTGTTGTTTGGTTGGAGGGTGTATGGAGGTCACCTTAAGCTTTATGACATGACTGATGTTTTTTGTTGTTTCTTGCCTTTGCTTTGCCTTGTCATGCCATATGAAGTGCATTCGGCAATCATTTACTACTTCACAACCGATAACATAACTCTGGCCATCAGCGATACCAAAAACCGAGTTTCTCTTCCAGTCAGTCAGGCATCCAGCCAACCAGCCATCTAACCAACCAACCATCCAGCCATGTTCTTGTCATTCACCCAACCGGTGGAGGTTGGGTGCTGGGTTGTGGGAGAGCAAAATGAAAACGATTGTCAAAACGAATGGAGCCACTTGTAAAAGTGACACCAGTTTCCGTTTCCTATTTGTTACATGGAATTCGAAATAACAACCATTCATTCAGACAGTCCAAAAGGCATTGCACACGTTGAACACCAAGTCACCAAGACACAAACACATACACACACATTCATACAATACAACCAACAACTCTTAGTGGCAAAGTCGGTTTTCTGTTTTCTTGATGATTGTTTTGCCCATAAATTAGTGACGAAAAGTTTTGTTTCGTATTTTTGGGGGCACAACAACACGACAAATAATTTATTTCGATTTCTTCTTCTTCGTTTAAGCAGTTTTACTTTTGCTTCTGCTTCTTCTTGTTTTCATGGTGTTGCAAAACATTGACATAAATAAAAATCACAATGACACAAGAGGAAATGCCGAAGAGGCCAAGGTGAATTAGAGATACCCTTCACCTACCCTGCTAGGTTGGCCAATCCAAAAAAAATTCTTTAATAAATTCCCACCTCTTGGATACCCCAAAAAAAATTCTTTAATAAATTCCCACCTCTTGGATACCCCCAAAAAATATTCTTTAATAAATTCCCCCAAAAAATATTCTTGAATAAATTCCCACCTCTTGGTGACCCCTTAAAAATATTCTTTAATAAATCCACGCCTCTTGGAGACCCTGAAAAAATATTCTTTAATAAATCCACGCCTCTTGGAGACCCTGAAAAAATATTCTTTAATAAATCCACGCCTCTTGGAGACCCTGAAAAAATATTCTTTAATAAATCCACGCCTCTTGGAGACCCTGAAAAAATATTCTTTAATAAATCCACGCCTCTTGGAGACCCTGAAAAAATATTCTTTAATAAATCCACGCCTCTTGGAGACCCTGAAAAAATATTCTTTAATAAATCCACGCCTCTTGGAGACCCTGAAAAAATATTCTTTAATAAATCCACGCCTCTTGGAGACCCTGAAAAAATATTCTTTAATAAATCCACGCCTCTTGGAGACCCTGAAAAAATATTCTTTAATAAATCCACGCCTCTTGGAGACCCTGAAAAAATATTCTTTAATAAATCCACGCCTCTTGGAGACCCTGAAAAAATATTCTTTAATAAATCCACGCCTCTTGGAGACCCTGAAAAAATATTCTTTAATAAATCCACGCCTCTTGGAGACCCTGAAAAAATATTCTTTAATAAATCCACGCCTCTTGGAGACCCTGAAAAAATATTCTTTAATAAATCCACGCCTCTTGGAGACCCTGAAAAAATATTCTTTAATAAATCCACGCCTCTTGGAGACCCTGAAAAAATATTCTTTAATAAATCCACGCCTCTTGGAGACCCTGAAAAAATATTCTTTAATAAATCCACGCCTCTTGGAGACCCTGAAAAAATATTCTTTAATAAATCCACGCCTCTTGGAGACCCTGAAAAAATATTCTTTAATAAATCCACGCCTCTTGGAGACCCTGAAAAAATATTCTTTAATAAATCCACGCCTCTTGGAGACCCTGAAAAAATATTCTTTAATAAATCCACGCCTCTTGGAGACCCTGAAAAAATATTCTTTAATAAATCCACGCCTCTTGGAGACCCTGAAAAAATATTCTTTAATAAATCCACGCCTCTTGGAGACCCTGAAAAAATATTCTTTAATAAATCCACGCCTCTTGGAGACCCTGAAAAAATATTCTTTAATAAATCCACGCCTCTTGGAGACCCTGAAAAAATATTCTTTAATAAATCCACGCCTCTTGGAGACCCTGAAAAAATATTCTTTAATAAATCCACGCCTCTTGGAGACCCTGAAAAAATATTCTTTAATAAATCCACGCCTCTTGGAGACCCTGAAAAAATATTCTTTAATAAATCCACGCCTCTTGGAGACCCTGAAAAAATATTCTTTAATAAATCCACGCCTCTTGGAGACCCTGAAAAAATATTCTTTAATAAATCCACGCCTCTTGGAGACCCTGAAAAAATATTCTTTAATAAATCCACGCCTCTTGGAGACCC
>NW_026878662.1:0-24391 GCF_032173495.1 Musca vetustissima | reverse complement strand
GGTGCCTGCGTCTGCTGGGCATACCTCTGCAGTAGCTGCTACCCCGGGTGCCAAATCTCGGCCACAGCCCACGGCTGTCAAGAGAATGAGGTCCTCGGAGGAGCAACAACCTGCTGCAAAGAGGCCCACGCAGTCGTCGGCCGTACAGAGCTCTGCTTCTTTTGCTTCGGTGGTAGCGTCGAAGGAGAAACCTGCCAAGAGCAGCGATTGTGGGGTGAAAACCAAACACGCTGTCTCGAAGCAGGTAGCCCAGACACCTACAACTGAGCAAAGCGACTCTGCTGATCCGAAAGAGGTTCCGGAAGATCTGCGGGTAGCGATCATCGACCGAGCTGACCCTGACGGGTTTATCAGTGAGGATAGATGGGAGCTGGTCGACAGCTATCTGAAGGACCTCTTCCTGTCCGACGAGGTTGATCGAGAGAGCCTGCGGTTTGGCCTGACCTCCTCTTACAAAGGAGTAAAGGTTGTTGATTGTCGCACTAAGAAGACTTCAGATTTTCTTAAGAAGACAATGAACAGCCTGGACCCCCTTTAGGAGGGTGGTCGTCTGGCAGCCGTAGCGGTTTGAGAGATACCGAGCGGTATGGTAACCTCGGTGTTTATCCCAAAACCTTTCAAGGGGCTGGAGAAGACACTGAGGTTATTGGAGAAGCAGAACGACGGCCTTCAGACGAGGAGGTGGAGAATCCTCGCCTCGTTTGAAAGGAACGGCGGTGTAGTCGCGAAGTTCGCTACTGATTCTGCGGGAGAGGAGTACTTGAGGAAGAACAAGGGTGAGCTTGTTTATGGAATGGGGAAACTTTGTTTCCGCCTCACCACTCCAAAACAATAGGCAGGCAGCAGCAAGCGCTTAACGTGATTCAGATAAATCTGCATCACTGTAGAGCAGCAGCTGCTGAACTGCTACTCACCCTTTCTTGCTCAAACATCGACGTGGCGCTCATCCAGGAACCTTACCTGTACAAAGGTAAGGTGACTGGACTGGGCGACACCAAATACACGCTTTTGTCTACCTCCAATGGAGAGAAGGTGAGAACGTGTATTCTTGCTAAAAAGGAGTTAAATTTAATGCTTCTTTCTAATTTCAGCAATGGAGATATGACGACAGCAAGACTAGACAGAGGTACCACGAAGCCACTGATAGTCTCTGCCGTCTATCTTCCCTATGAAGCTCCTGACCCACCCGGCACTGTTGTATGCCGCCTATTGGAGGAGATGAGCAGAGTTGGTGATATCATCTTGGGATGTGACGCCAACGCACATCACTTCTATTGGGGAAGCAGCAACACAAACACAAGAGGTGAGTCCACCTTCGAGTTTATACTTAGCTATAATCTTAGAATTTGTAATAGAGGCAATACACCAACTTTTGTTAATAGGGTGAGAGGTGAAGTCATCGATATAACCCTCACAAATATGGACGACTCTGGGGTCGTAAACTGGGAGGTGTCTGAGAAATGTTCCTTCTCGGATCATAGACTCATATCCTTCCAGATTCCTACCTCTAGAGCTAAACAGAAACCTTATAGGAATCCTCGGAAGACGAACTGGACAAATTCAAAGCTAAAACAGCAGCCTCTTTTCGGGATCGTAATGATCTCAAAACGGTTGAGGATGTTGAATTAGCTGTGAAAAACGTCACGGCCACTCTTCTGAAGAGCTATGAGGCATCTTGTCCTCTAACATACCCTGGGAAGAAATCTCAGCCGGTATGGTGGTCACAGGACCTAGCAACCTTGCGGAAGGCTGCAAGGAAAGCTTATAATAGAGCTAGTAAGACAAAGCTCAGTACAGATTGGGATGTCTATAAAAGACAATTCAATAGGTACAAGGGCGAAATCAAGAAAGCTAAACGTGAGTCTTGGGTCTGCTATAGCGAATCGATCGAAGGAGTCAACGAAGCGGCCAGATTCCGCAGAGTACTCTCTAAGGATCCAAAATCCATAGGAAGTATTAAGCGAAGTGATGGAACGTGGACAAACTCTGGTAGTGAGACTCTTGATCTTCTATCATCAACCCACTTTCCTGATTGTAAGGACTATAGGGAAGATGCGCAGTGTGTGCATCAGCCTACAGTTCGGACGAGGGAAGAGGAGAAGATGATAGAAGACACTATAAGATACCCAAAAATGATATGGGCGATAAATAGTTTTCAACCCTACAAATCTCCTGGTCCAGATGGTATAACACCGGCCATGCTGCAACACGCAGATGAACGGATAATATCACATCTGCAGGACATTTTTAGGGCTTGTTTACTTTTGTCGTACATACCCAGTCTATGGAAAGAGGTTACCGTGACCTTCATCCCGAAAGCCGGGAAGCCGAGTCATACGGTACCTAAAGACTATAGACCGATTAGTCTTTCTTCCTTTCTACTAAAAACTTTAGAAAGGTTACTAGACTCAGAAATTAGAGATACCATTGACCGTAATAAACTTAGTAAATCCCAGCATGCCTATATCAAGGGCAGATCAGTGGATACAGCTCTGCATGAGGTGGTTGGATACATCGAGAAGAATATGGAGTCCTCTGGCTACACGTTGGCAGCATTCCTCGACATCGAAGGAGCTTTCAACAATGTGAAGCTAGAGGCAATCCATTCTGCTCTCGTAGACATAGGTATCCCCTCACTCCTTACGGAATGGATTGATAGAATGCTGGAAAGCAGAATTATCAACTCATCCCTAGGAGAGAGTTCCGTGAGGAAATCTGTCAACAGAGGCACACCTCAGGGAGGAGTTCTTTCCCCCCTTTTGTGGCTTCTGGTGATAAATGAGATACTTATGAAATTCAATCATCTCAGGATAAAGGTTGTAGCCTATGCCGATGATGTAGTCTTGTTGGTTGGGGGTAAGTTTATTACGACAATATCAGACATCCTGGAGGGTGCTCTTTCAACCCTGTCAAATTGGGCTTGCACCAAAGGTCTTGGTGTAAACCCCACAAAAACCGAACTGGTACTCTTCACTAGGAAATACAAAATTCCTAGTTTCCGTCTGCCATCACTTGGTGGAGTGACTTTAACCCTTTCTGATGAAGCTAAATATCTTGGCACTGTCCTAGACCGCAAGTTACTGTGGAATAGGAATGTCGAGGAACGCTCTAAAAAGGGATTGATGGCACTCTATTCATGCAAGAACTCCATAGGCAAGAGTTGGGGATTGAGACCCGGAATTATACACTGGTTGTATACGACGATTGTCTTACCCATACTTACTTATGGATGTCTTATCTGGTGGCAGGGGGTGAATAAAAAGAAGCTGCTGACAAAACTGAGCTTAGTACAGCGATCGGCTTCAATTCTGATCACCGGAGCATTAAGAAGCACACCACAAGCAGCCTTGAATGCAATCTTGAATCTCCAACCATTGGACATTCTGATCAAATTCCAGGCTGCTAGGTGTGCCCTGAGACTCCGGGAAACAGATGCCTTGAAATCGCTGAACTATGGTCATGCCAGCATTCTAAACATAACGCCAAGTTATGACCTCTTTAGGGGGGATAGTCATATCAGTGACTATATTCCCCCCCATAGGGATTTTAATGACATTAAAGTCGAATTTCCTAGCAGGGAATCCTGGACTAGTGGCTCCCTACCTCTGCCAGGTCTGTCAATCTTCACAGACGGGTCCAAGATGGAGGAAGGCACTGGCGCAGGCGTCTACTGCAGGCAATTAGGTATACGAAACTCATATAAACTCAACGATGATTGTAGCGTTTTTCAAGCAGAGATTCTTGCAATCACGAAAGCGGCCGAGATAGTAAAAGCACTTAATACCGACATTACAGGACCGGTGACTATTTACGTAGATAGCCAGGCGGCCCTGAAAGCGGTGAAGTCGCATACTATAAACTCGAAAGCAGTTCATGATTGTAAAACCGCTCTGAATGATATACGTCAAATAGTTGGGTTATGCTGGGTTCCAGGACATAACGATATTGAAGGGAATGAGATAGCCGACGAGCTTGCTCGAGGGGGGTCACAGTCGTCCAGTCTTCTGATTGAGAGATCTGTGAAACCCCCTATTAGCTATTTCATTGGCATAATCCGCGCGTTCCATTGCGAGGTAGTCGGCAACAGATGGCTAAGGGAACCTGCATGCAGAATCTCTAAATCTATCTGGCCAGAATTCTCTCGTAAAAGAACGTCTTCGCTGCTGGATCACAACAAGAGGGAGATCAAGATCGTTGTGGGGATCATTACTGGTCACTGCAAAGTTAGATCTCTCACTTCTAAGTGGGACTCCAGTGGAGAGGATTACTGTCGTCTATGTGAGGATGAAGAAGAAGTGGAAACAATTGAGCACATCCTTTGCAAATGTCCATCGCTGATCAGCAGAAGACATAAACAGTTTGGATGTTATGAAATTGATAATCTAGTCTTCTTCTCCAAAATAGACCCTAACCTAATTCTAGGCTTTGTCAAAAAATTGACTTGGCTAAAATAATGTCTCTTCCGCTCCCACCCATTCTGACTATCTCTCTCTCTCTCTCTACTCTTCCACTATCTTTTCTTCTTTCTCTTTATCACCTCTAAAGGATGATCACAATAGGTACACCTATACAACCTAAATATTTTGAAACCTGATCACAAAATATTAATATTTTGTCAACATTCAATTAAATTTGAATTTATATCATCTTTGTAAAGCACATTTGGACTATTTCAAGAGTTTAAAGAAGATTTTCAAAAAAATTATCCTACAAATTATAAATTGTGTTGTGTTTTGGCTGTGTTTTTTACTTAAAGGCGAATCAATTAGTTTTCGCCTCGGCAAAAAAAAAATTACCTTTAAACTTAAGTTTTCCGTCATATGCAATATCACCCTGCCGGGCATACTTTTTCATTTCACATGACATGTTTATAGTGTTCATTCAAAACAGTTTTTTGCTTCTCCTACACAATTATGCTTTTGTTAGTTACGCCTTTTTGCATTTTAGCTAACAAATATACCTTGGCCTTAAAAAATTAATTATTTTTTGTAAATAAAGTTGACGTTTCGTGAAATTTTTTTCAATTTCACTTCGTGAGAGCCTAAATACCTAAAAATGGACAGGAATTTTATATGAGGGTTACATCAAAACTGTAAAGATTTTCTTGAAAGGTATTTTAGCACTCTAAGAGCCCATAATGTTGGTTGAATTTTATTTACAAGAAATGATTCAACCAATCAGAATAAAATGTTTTATACCCTACACATCTATGTTAAAATTATGTGCTGTCTCAAGAGTTTGTAGCTGCACGGCTCATTTCTTGTAGTTTGGGCAGTAACATTCCCAAGCTACAAGATATATGGAATATACACTCCACTTTATGGTGGGGTAAAACATTGTGAAAATTTACACTTTATGGAACTTCTCCACCATCTTCATAATCTAATTTTAAAACGGACGTCGTAATATAATACCCTACACTTATATTTCAATGTATGCATGTTTATTTGTTGCCTAGATACATTTCTCATATACAATTTGGTGGTATACGAATATTAGATAATTTCAGAATATGTAGTGCCTGTAAATATTTAATTATAAATACCACCTCTGTATACATACATTAATATAATTGCAGTCTTTATAAAATTCAACCACTCCTCTTGGATATACTATTAGTCTATATCTTTCAGTAGTATATCTTTCAGAGTTAGCGATTTTTCAAATAAAATCGATTTGAAGCGCTAAATATTGAAAGATTTTTATGAAAACATTCATGTTAATTCGTAGGCCAGATCCCCGTCTACGTAATTTCCTGGGTTTGGGTCATAATTGTGGCCTCTAAATATAAACCGGTCACTACCAAAACAAATAGAAGTCGAATATACATACAAAATTTCAAGAAGTCATCAAGGGACATTATTGAAAGATGTCGACACATACTGAATCGTTTATTAAAATAGTGCTAATGTTGTGTTTTCAGAAGATTATTTTTAATCACCATTTGATTCGGGTCGTGATAATCAGATTACAAATTGTAATGGTCAGATGATAAACGATATACAAAAATTTGAGTTTAGGAGTCGTTCACCTACAAACTCTTGAAGCAACACATACTTTTAAAATAGATGTGCAGGGTATTAAAACATTTTGTTCTGATTGGTTGAATCAAATTTACCTAAATTTTGAAACGTCAAGGCGTTCCAAATTTGAAGTGAAAAAATATCTTTTTTCTTCGACGGGTTAATGCCTCGAGAATTATTCGTCATCCAACTTTTCAACGCAACCATGGAATTATCAATCTTCGATTGAAAAACGGAAAGAAATCTACTGTCACCTGCTAAGAGCAATTGGACACCATCTGCAAAGACCGGCATCCAAAACGCCGAATACACATCCGTCATGCCTAACAAAAGAGACGAAGTATTTCTATTCTGAATCCTATTTCTTCTGAATCCACACTGGGCATCATCGAGCATGTTATTTCTCTCCAAGTACGATGTTTTTGAAATTTTAAAATATATTCAACTATTTTTGAACGGATGGGTAATATAGAAATCGGACAAAACTCTTGAATAGCTCCAGCAATGTTTTTTTCCTTTTTTAACTGAGACAATTTTAGTCAGTTTCCAGGCAGAAGGAAATACTGATGTGGTTAACCAAGGGTATACCTATCGAACCCAGCTGCATTAGACTTTACAGAGCAAAATGCCTGCTCAAGTTCGAAGCCATCAACACATCTAAAAGAGAACCCAGCAATCAGTAAAGCCACACTCGCGAAGATCGCTGACAGAAGAAGAATCTATTTAATAACTTGTAAATTTCTCATTCAATTCATCTACACCCTATATATATATATATATATATGGGCAATATTGCCAATTTTTTAACATAGCTGAAGCGGAGGTTCACACCTTTATAACTCGGGAACTACTTAAGTATATGAAAAAAAGTGAATAGTTTTGGGTTAATTGATCTGTCGTTGCAAACTGCTCATGATATTGACCTCCAAACTTTATTTTGGTGGAAGCTGTGTCTACTTTAATGTAAAAAAATGTGTAAAAACAGGTTGAGGCGAGCCAGTTTTTTTATGTTCTCTATCGATTTGTGACTAAGCCACTCATTGCACGGCCTTCGTGTCAAAATAAAACTAGAAGCCAACAAAATGGGGACTACGCCCCTTATGTATCATTTTTCAAAATTTTAACTGCATCTACCTTTAAATGATGCTGACATTTTGAAGCTCGATTTTGAGTGTTTTTTGAATTTTAGTTCTAGCATTAATACGCGAACAGGAATTTCTAAAAATCGATTATACGATTATTGTAGTCGCGAATCTGCGTAATTTGATATGTATTTTGTGTATGTAGCATGCACAGCTTCAGAGTAATACTCATCCAAAGGTGCGAATTTTGTGCGATCAAATTTCTAAAAAACCTATTTTTCGGGCCAAATTTTTAGATCTGTCAACTGAATGATATGGGTACCCGCGATCAATAAGGTTTTTTCCGTTTCGGATGATATAAAATCTTCTTCGTGAAAATCCATCTACTAGAACGGCGGGAACTGGCCTTCCAAAAACACGAAATTTGGCAAAAAATGTTTTTGAAAATATCGCGGATTTATTTGCGTTTTCTGTGTATCATTTCCGCTTCAATAAATGACCTCATACGGATTTTGATCTTTTTCGAAAAGAGAACTTTAAAAACTTCAGCCGAAAGAGAGATGTACGCAATTTATCTCAAAAATAGATTGTGATGGCACATCCATGGTTCTTAATGGGCCACATTGAAATCAGTATAGATCGATGTATTTTTATAGGGTGCACACTGAAATCGGATGCGCGTTAATTACATATGGAGTTTTCGGAAATTATTCGCGTTTTACGGTTTTTTGGGTACTTCAATGTAACGTGCGGCACATCTTAGCCGTCAAATGAAATTTCGCAAAATATATATGGATTGGAAGATAAACTTCAGTACTTCCTGGAAACCGCATGCGCATCAAATGATTTTGAGAATTACGCGATTTAGACTCAATTTATCTCAAAAATAGTGTGAGCTGGCACATCCATGGTTCTTAATGGACCACATTGAAATCTGTATAGATCGATGAATTTTTTTGGGTGCACACTGAAATCGGATGCGCGTTAATGACATATGGAGTTTTCGGAAATTATTCGCGTTTTACGGTTTTTTGGGTACTTCAATGTAACGTGCGGCACATCTTAGCCGTCAAATGAAATTTCGCAAAATATATATGGATTGGAAGATAAACTTCAGTACTTCCTGGGAACCGCATGCGCATCAAATGATTTTGAGAATTACGCGACTTAGACGCAGTTTAAAATGTATATTTCATAATATTATTTTATTTTAAGATTTATTCCTATTTATAGAATCCTAAGATTTATCGGAAGGGTCTTGATATAATCCGCAAGGCGTATACTTATACACAAAAAGTGATTATAATTATATATGTCAATTTTTCAGCGAAATTCGGGTAAAATAGTAGAATAACCCCAACATTTTTTTTCTGAAATTTCTTGTATACAATTAAAAAAATAAATGTGATGACATTATTTTTTCGAACCAAAAACAAATAATTTTCCTCAATATCTTGTTTTGTTGTCGCTGTGATTTACAAACAGCTACACGGACTTGTGTGATTTTGATATCATTTGATTCACCATGGTGTTTAGATTATGTAGATATTTTTAAATTAATTTTTAGGTGTGTGTATGTCATTAATATAATGAAAATATTTACGTAATCTCCTATATTTTCATTATATTTCTCATATTTCGCGAAGATGTGCAACTTTTTCGCGATTTTTATAATATATTCATATTCTTATTTTACGGAGGAAGATATATATCAACGTTTTTAGTCAATATAATAAACGGCGTAATTTTAAGATTTTTTTCTTATGCCCAAAATTAAAACCTCGATAACTTTTGCGCGCATCAACCAAAAATTTGATCGCGAACGGTTTCGGAGTCAGAACATTTTTCTCTATATGTGTACCAAAAATCATTGATGTGCCACAAAAACAAAAAAGCTGATTTTTTGAAAATGGAATATTAAAAAATTGGCAATATTGCCCATATATATGATTTGTCACTAGAAAATCTATTAAATTTAAGCAATCTCCACAAATCTTTGCTGCTGTGCTGACCTTAAAACAATGAAGTAGGGGCAGATATTTTAGCTTTCCAAACAACAGATTTTGATTTAATTATAGTCTTGAAGTAGCTTCTCCAGTCCAAACGATTTCTTGTCTTGAGAAATACCAGGACTTGGAGAAATACCAGAATTGCTTGGAAAAAAATACTGACTCCTCACTGTTGAGAAGAAAATAATCTAGTAATGACGTGGCATTATGACGTACAGTAAAGTGAGTTCGAAATAAATTGATATGTCAAGTCTTCTACACGAATCCCTTAATTTATCTGACGAATCAATACAAAATAGGTCCTTGTTAAAGTCCCCCATTACATTACCCAAGACCTCAGAATATCGTACCAAATGACTCAAAATTCCCTTATTTAATCTGTTTTACGTTAAGAAAAGCATTCTAGGTTCAAAATGGCAGAAAATACATGAGTTATATTGAAATTACCACCGAATTTTAATGTCAATATCAACATTCGGTATACATTTTATGATAAGGCTGTTCGTCGTGAGTATATATGTCTTAAGTATTACTTACTATTATTAACACCGTTTATTATTATAAAGTTTTAAAAATAATGCTCAATAAATTAAATTTCATGTTTGTGCTATATCTAAATTTGAAACAATTTTAACAAAACTTATCACACGTCACTCATGTAACGCTGTAAACCGCGTTATTTACCGGATATCAGTCAGCTTTTAGAAGATAATTACCGCCTGGTACTAGGGGATTTCAATGCCCACCATGAGTTGTGGCATTCCGTCCTAGGTAATGACCAGAGGGGTACAGCGCTGGCTGAGCAAATTTATAGCTCAACATTTTGCATGGTTAATGAGGATGCCCCACGAGGATAAGAGGAGATTGCCACAGCTCGCCAGACATCACCATTGTGGCACCGGGTCTGATAAATGACGTAACCTGGCAACCCGTCAGCTCAGACCACCTTCCGATCATCGTTTCCGTAAACAGACCAACAGACTTCATAACCTCTGAAAGCCGTACTTTCCTGAACCATGGGAAAGCTGATTGGCCTGGCTCCAGAGAGTTTACCAATCACCGCTTCAGAGAGCTGCTCACTCCCTCAGATCCACGGGTAGCTAAGAGGAATTTCCGGAAAATCATCGCTACTGCTGCCGCTCGCTTCATACCTGCTGGTCGAATACCCGAAGTAAGACCTAACTTCCCAGCAGAAGCAACGGTATTGGCTAATGAGCGTGATGAGCTCCGTCGTACTACTCCTGAAACCCAAGGGTGCGAGAGCTTACCTTTGAAGTCAACAGATTAGTATGCGAGCACAAAAGGAAAAAGTGGCTAGACCACCTGAAGCAATGCAGCATTGCCACCGAATCCTGGAAGGAAGGATAACAGGACGGCTGTTACATTAAACGACGTAGCTGTAACAGACCCGAAGAGGTGCGCGAGTTTAACCGAACAGTTATGGTGGCACTAGACCTATCGAAGGCCGTCGATACCGTCAACCATGCCAAGCTGTTCGAAGATATAGAGAGGACAAATCTCCGACCGTGTTTGAAACGTTGGATAATAAACTATATGAGTAGACGCCAGTCGTATGTGGAATTCAGAAACAGGAGGTCTAAACCCCGTAGAGTGAAACAGGGAGTTCCCCAAGCAGGGGTGATATCTCCGGAACTGTTTAACCTCTACCTTTCTGATATTCCACAACCACCGGACGGCATAGAGATCGTAATGTATGCGGATGATTGCACGATCATGGCGTCGTATTGATGAGATATGTGAGAGGCTAAACGTCTACATAGCCGATCTTGTTAACTTCTCATCTAAGGAATTTGAAAATATCCGCCACCAAATCAACAGCCAGACTGTTCACCACATGGATGAACAGTGAACATAATAGTCGATGGAGAATTGATTCCGACCACCAACTACCCTAAGATACTGGGAGTAACGTTCGACAGCCTTTTCATGTCGTCCGCGCAAGCCACTGCTTTATGCGATAAGCTGAGAAGTAGGAACAAGGTACTAAAGTCGCTAGCCGGCAGCACTTGGGGCGCTGATCTGTTTAAAGTAATGTCTGCGTTCGGCATTCCTGCAAAATTAATACGACTATGCAGGATAACTTTAACTGGCACAAGATCAGCAGTTAAAGTCGGAAAGGACCTCTCGGAGCCCATTGATACCGAACGAGGATTCAGACAAAGTGACCGTTTGTTGTGTGCCCTTTTTAACATCCTGCTGGAAAAGGTCATACGAGAGGCAAAAGTGAACAGAAATGGCACTCTATGCACCAAACATATAATTGGTCGAACATTGAGAGCGGTAACAGCCAACTTTGAACAAATTAAGAAAGAGTCAGCCCAAGTGGGTCTGGTGGTACATAGCGAGAATACCAAGCTGATAGTATCAACGCGCAAGACGTCCAGTAGACTCGGGCCAACTGTGGAACTTGAAAACTATACCTTCGAGGTAGTAAACGATTTTATATACCTCGGTACCGCCATAAACAAAACTAATAACATAAGCTTTGGAATCCGGAGGAGAATAGTGTTGGCAAACAGATGCTACTATGGTCTGAGTAAGCAACTCGAAAACAAGGCCACTTCTCGCCAGACCAAACTCACACTCTACAGGACGCTGACATTACCCGTGCTGTTGTAAGGATCTGAAGCATGGGTACTTGCGTAAGCAGATGAGGCAGCTCTTGGAGTGTTTGAGAGAAAAATTCTCCGGAAGATCTATGGGCCGATCTGCGTCACACCATCTATTTTCGAACATTGACATATTCAGACGGATCGAGCTGCAGCGACTACGTTGGCTAGACCATCTTGTGAGAATAGATGAATATGCCCCAGCTTAAAAGGCATATAAAAGCGAGCCAAGTGATGGTTCACGCAGAAGGGGAAGACCACGAATCCGATGGAAAGATCAAGTAAAAGACAACATCTCGGAAAATTGGATGAGATGCGCACAAGACCATCGTTAGACATACTCCATTTTTATAGATTTTATGTAAAATTAATAAACTTGTAGTTATGTCAGTTTGCATTTATGTTGACGATTTACTTTAAACAACTCTATTCTGAGAAAGGAATGACAAACGAACGAATGACGACGAACAAACTATTAAAAAATACCAATCTTATTATGAATATTTCGTGATATGATTAATGATGTGTATATGTATACTTAAAATTATATCAGTAATAACATGCACTGTATACCAATATGTTAGTAAATATTTGAAAATTACATGCTCTCAAATTAATTTTGATGTAATCAAAGCTATCTAGGATTAATATAAAATTATTGGGTATTTCTGGTCAACTTTTCAAAAGTCAATGAATTCCAATAATATTTCGGAATTATTTGAAAAACAATTTGAACTTTTGAAAACAACAACCAACTTTGTCCAAAAGTGTGTGAGTAATTAGGTAAGTGGATGCAATGAATGATTCGATTGTGGTGGTGCTGGGGATATGTTTGGAAAAGTGTGTATAGAACAAATTTCAAAAAAAAAAATCTATCTACGGTGTAATTAATATCTGTGTAGTGCTGCTGTGGTGCTCACTCAATGGAGACTTGGTAAAAAGTGTTACAAACATTTATTAAAAAACTAAAAATGTTATCATTCAAATTATTGTTGTTTATCAATAAATTTTTTGTAAGTCAATTATATAAAGCTTTTTTGTGTACTGTATATTAATTGCATTAATTTGTTTGTTATTACTAATCGATATCATCATCAAGTGTGCAAAATTGAAAAATATGTGTGATCTGATTTGGCATTTCAACATACTGTTTATAATACTACATTGCAAAAAGTAAATACAAAAAGAAAAAAATAATAACAAAAGAGAAAATAATATTGTATGTAATTATATTTTGTTTCTAACCTATGATTATTTTTCCTTTGCCATCGGTCTCACACTCGTATGCATTTCCAACTGAAGTTTCTGTTTCAACAATGGGTTTCAAATTTTTACGAGCATTCTCTGTGGATATTTGTAAATGGTTTGTGGTTTTTTTGTTTTGTTGGGGGATTTTTTTTTCCAAAACATATTTAAGTGAGGGATGATGAATTGAATTTCGAGCGGGAACAAATAAATCGTTAAGAAAAGAAGAAGAATGTTATTTGTCAGTCGGTTATGGATGATTGTATTAAAATTAAGTAGATGAAGTCTAAATAAGTAAAAATAAAATAAAATGCAGTTGCTGTAATTTTTAGTAAAATTTTGACAAAGATAAATTCATTACAAAAAAGTTTATCATTAATATTATTCTAGGGTTTAATATATTAATCACAATAAAAACAAAGAAACCATTATATAAAACCGTTGTTATTTATAAAAGTTAATTTCACGAAATATCAATTAAAAACATCTACACACAAATTACAGCCATTGCATAATTTTTTATTTCAAATGTTTGTGTTAATTTCAACTGCTAAACAAAACTAACAACAAATAAATTAATTTCGATTACGATTTTATATGTGTCAAAATAATTGTTAGTAAAAATATATTTTATGATTAGTTATTGTTTTTAAAATTAATTGTTTTTAAAATTAAATTGAATGTAGTTTTTTTTATTATTTTGTAGATTTGTGTTTCACCAATTATTAAACTTAAAAGGCTAACATCACTCTTGTTAACAAAATAAACACACACACACAACGTAAGTGGATGAAGATGTTTTGTCACATCTCCATTTGTTAATTGTAAAACGAATCACAAAAAGACTGTAAGAAAAGGAATTAAAACATTGATTGATAAGAACACAAATTAGAAAAAAAATTAATAAATTAAACCAATTTGGTGGACATCATCACATTTAAGCTAACACGAGGAGAAAAACGTAAATTTCGATTTTGATTTGGGATTAGATTGAGGATCAAAGTACCAATTAAAAATAGAAATTAAAATTCTAAAATACCTGTTGTTATGGCTGGTGTCCATTCTTGTTCACCCGTAGCACCCCAAAGGAAACTTTTTGCTGGTATAGTTGTGCCATTTTGGTTTGGTGTAAAACCGGAGGAATTCAATAAGGAATTATTACGTTTCCTTGATGCTGTAGAATATGTCATATGTTTATTACTTATTGTTATTGTACATATATGGAATGATTAGTTATTGTACCTTCAAATTTCTCTACATCTCCAGTAAAACTATTTGAGAATGATCGACTTAAAGTGGAACAATTCGATGTATGATCGTATTCCATGGAATTGTAGCATGATGAATAATCATTATCATTATTGTTGATGGTATTGTTGCAATTTTGTTTGGCCGGCACCGCTTGATAATGATGTTGTTGAATGAGAACGCCAGTAGGTCCCTGAAAATAAGAAAAGTAAAGTTCGATAAATAGCTTTAATAAAGCTCACAGGTTGTGAATTTAGATAACTGTAACATAAATAAACAGTGGGCAAGTGCCAATGTTACCCTGATCGATGATGTGGAAATTGGGCAACCTATATTTAAGAAATCATTACGAACGTTTCTGACACGGACATCTCAAAAACTTATCCCACCATCATTCTGTGTGGGATTGCATTTTTTAAATTAAGAAAAGATTCTCAACCGATATTTTAGAGAATTTCTCCTTGACACCGCCTCAAAGCGGAAATATTTATATATTAAGTTTTGTCACACAGTTACAGTACATTCTCAATTCATACAGAAAGAATGTTCAGAATCTGAAGCATACAGGAAAAAAACCCCAGGCTAAGAGGATCCGTCTGGTTGGGATCTCAGATAAGGAGTACGCAGCAAGGTTGGCTCCTTCCCAGAGTGCACCAAAGCCTTCGAAAGTTCTCACGAGGAAATCTCTCGATTTCCTGTTCAAGCAGTTTATGACTTTGGCACCCTTTTGCATGAAGGCATTGCCAAACTGACGATAGCCGACCGGAGGGCTGCTTCAAAGAGCATCCAATGACTGTCACTAATCCTACCATAAGGATAAGATTTGTCAATGATTGCCACTTAAAGGTCTTCGTCAGCTGCTACCGTGGTCGGTCTGTCATATGGCTTCCTCTGTCTCTGACCACGAACCTTGGATTTAGCTTTTCCAGAGGCTATTTCTCCGCCGTTTGTTGTCCAGCGACAGCCGCATATGAGGTAGATGGGTCAGTCAGACGCGAAGTCAGCGTCTTCTTGAGTGAAGGTTGCAGACCTTCTGATGAGCGAATCCGCTTCACAAATTTTCTCTCCCAGGAGACGATGGTTCCTTGCCAGACTTGCCCTTCTTTCCTATTCCGACCACTGGTGGATCCACGCAAAGCTTTAGCACCAACCGCTTCACCTTTGTGACCATTAATTTGCCATACCGGTTTATAGACTTAGATGGCTTACAAATAGCGCTCATTTCAAAGGCGTTATCCAAAGGAAAGACTGTCTTCAAAGGAAAGATTATTGGAGCGAGTTATATGTCGTTTTAGTAAAAACATTTCTTCTATCAAAATTCCATTTAAATAAGATGTGTTTAACTGTGACACATAATTTGAATAATTACAATTTTCCCCATAGTAAAGGATATGGGAAATTACAAAATTCTTTTAAAATTCATTTAAAAAAAATTGAATTTTTTTTTATTGCGAGCACATTTACGATTTTTGGTACATACGTTAAGAAAAATATGCTGATTCTAAATCTGTTCGCGTTCAAAAATTCGGATGTTGCGCACAAAAGTTATGGCGGTTTTAAATTTGTATTTCAAATATAAATTAAATTAATTCCTATTTTTTGTAATTCGCGAATTTCTTCACAAATGGTTAAACACATTTGTTTTCTTTGCAGTACTACACCTTTTTCACATGTTATTCAAAACATATATGTAATTCGAGAATTCCATTTGTTATTCATAACATACAATTTGCAATTCGAGAATTCCATTTGCAATTCATAACATATCAGTTGTACTTCGAAAATTTCATTTGTAATTCATAGAACACCTTTCGAAATTCGCAGAATTCCATTTGAAATTCGTAAAATTCCATTGGAAAATCATAAAACTCCATTTGAAATTACTAAAATTCCATTTGAAATTTATAAAATTCCATTCAACTTTCAACATTCGTAATATTTGATTTGAAATTAATAACATTTAATATTAAATTGGAAAAATGTTATGGGAAACACCCAAAATATGTGTAACACATTAAGGTGGGTAATAATGTATGTACATATTAATGTAATACACTTTATAATTTTATATACTTTATATATACTTTATAATTTTTTGCATCATGAACTTTAATGTATGTATTTCAATTTCAATTTCTTTATTGCGTGTAATATGGATATTTGTAAAATTTTCGTTGCTTATATATAGATACAAGAGGTTAGGAATTTATAGTTCCTTTTCTGCTTTAACATTGTTTAATATATAATTAGCCCTACGGTCAATAACCGGGTACATTTGTACCTTTTTTTGAATAAAAATGCTGTAAAATTTTTAATAATGGAGATATTTGGATCAAATTTTGAGGAATCATTCTTGAGGTATTTTCACACATAATCGAAGAAAAAATTATAAATATTTTCCATATATATAATTTTTACAATTTTTTGAAGTTATTACCTACGTAGATCAATAACCGTGGTACATTTGTACCCATCTAAAGATAGCTCTGTAACTCATTAAAAAATTGGAGGTTTTTTGTTTTAAATTAGTCTAGGCGGATCTGGTTTAGATGTAGGAACTCAAAATTATATATACATTAAAATAATATATATTTAAATCCACGCTTAAATGATAATCTATCTAAA
The DNA here is from genome assembly GCF_032173495.1 of Musca vetustissima. NCBI lineage: Eukaryota > Metazoa > Arthropoda > Insecta > Diptera > Muscidae > Musca > Musca vetustissima. The sequence goes on along the minus strand of NW_026878662.1, from coordinate 7,529 downwards.
ACAATCATAGTAAATTCGTTATAGCATTTGAATGGGTTAAGTTTTTTTAGTTATTTTTTTTATTGGGCCACAAAAATTTGCAGAGGGCCACAAAAATTTGCAGAGGGTTTGAGGAACACCTAAGTAAGATCCCAATAAAAAAATAACTAAAAAAGCTTAACCCATTCGAATGCTATAACGAATTTACTATGATTGTTTTAGATAGATTATCATTTAAGCATGGATTTAAATATATGGGCAATATTGCCAATTTTTTAATATTCCATTTTCAAAAAATCAGCTTTTTTGTTTCTGTGGCACATCTATGATTTTTGGTACACATATAGAGAAAAATGTACTGACTCCGAAACCATTCGCGATCAAATTTTGGGCATAAGAAAAAAATCTTAAAATTACGCCGTTTATTATATTGGCCAAAAACGTTGATATATATCTTCCTCCGTAAAATAAGAATATGAATATATTATAATATTCGCGAAAAAGGTGCACATCTTCGCGAAATATGAGAAAAATATAGGAGATTACATCAATATTTTCAATATATTAATGACATACACACACCTAAAAATTAACTTAAAAATATCTACATAATCTAAACACGATGGTGAATCAAATGATATCAAAATCACACAAGTCCGTGTATCGGTTTATAAATCAAAGCGACAACAAAACAAGATATTGAGGAAAAATATTTGTTTTTGGTTCGAAAAAATAATGTCATCATATTTATTTTTTTAATTGTATACAAGAAATTTCAGAAAAAAATGTTGGGGTTATTCTGCTATTTTACCCGAATTTCGCCGAAAAATTGACATACATAATAAAAATCACTTTTTGTGTATAAGTATACGCCTTGCGGATTATATCAAGACCCTTCCGATAAATCTTAGAACTCTATAAATAGGAATAAATCTTAAAATAAAATAATATTATGAAATATACATTTTAAATTGCGTGTAAATCGCGTAATTCTCAAAATCATTTGATGCGCATGCGGTTTCCAGAAGTACTGAAGTTTATCATCCAATCCATATATATTTTGCGAAATTTCATTTGACGGCTAAGATGTACCGCACGTTACATTGAAGTACCCAAAAAATCGTAAAACCCGAATAATTTCCGAAAACTCCATATGCCATTAACGCGCATCCGATTTCGGTGTGCACCCTAAAAAAATACATCGATCTATACCATTTCAATGTGGTCCATTAAGAACCAGGCATATGTCAGTACAATCTATTTTTGAGATAAATTGCGTACATCTCTCTTTCGGCTGAAGTTTTTAAAGTTCTCTTTTCGAAAAAGATCAAAATCCGTATGAGGTCATTTATTGAAGCGGAAATGATACACAGAAAACGCAAATAAATCCGCGATATTTTCAAAAACTTTTTTTGCCAAATTTCGTGTTTTTGGAAGGCCAGTTCCCGCCATTCTAGTAGATGGATTTTCACGAAGAAGATTTTATATCATCCGAAACGTAAAAAACCTTACTGATCGCGGGTACCCATATCATTCAGTTGACAGATATAAAAATTTGGCCCGAAAAATTGGTTTTTTAGAAATTTGATCACACAAAATTCGCACCTTCGGATGAGTATTACTCTGAAGCTGTGCATACTACATACACAAAATACATATCAAATTACGCAGATTCGCGACTACAATAATCTTATAATCGATTTTTATAAATTCCTATTTGCGTATTAAAGCTAGAAGTAAAATTAAAAAAAAACACTCAAAATCGAGCTTCAAAATGTCAGCATCATTTAAAGGTAGATGCAGTTAAAATTTTGAAAAATGATACATAAGGGGCGTAGTCCCCATTTTGTCGGCTTCTAGTTTTTTTTTTTTTTTTTTGACACGAAGACCGTGCAATGAGTGGCTTAGTCACAAATCGATAGAAAACATTAAAAAACTGGTTCGCCTTAACCTGATTTTACACATTTTTTTACATTAAAATAGACACAGCTTCCACCAAAATAAAGTTTGGAGGTCAATATCATGAACAGTTTGCAACGACAGATCAATTAACTCAAAACTATTCACTTTTTTTCATATACTTAAGTAGTTCCCGAGTTATAAAGGGGTGAACCTCCGCTTCAGCTATGTTAAAAAATTGACAATATTGCCCATATATTATTTTAATGTATATATAATTTTGAGTTCCTACATCTAGACCAGATCCGCCTAGACTAATTTAAAACAAAAAACCTCACGATAGTCCAATTTTTTAATGAGTTACAGAGCTATTTTTGGAAGGGTACAAATGTACCACGGTTATTGATCTACGTATACTTTTTTGGTTATTGACCGTAGGGTTAAGTGAGTTGATAACAGATAATATAAGTTTTCAGGGAAATGCGCAAGAAAACCCCTTTTTGAACAATTTTTTTGGGTAGGAATACGTTAAATTTATAAAATTATGATGATATTAAATCATTAATGTGCGGGTATTGGGACATTTTACATCTATCTATAAAATGTTCTGTGAGTCTGCTGATCTTCTGTTGAATAGTCTCAAAACCTGTCAAACAGTGTAATCGTTGTGTAGAATATAACCATGGAAGGTTATATATCATTTTAAGAATTTTGTTTTGACAGATTTGTAATTTATTTATGTGGCATTTTGCTGAGGATGACCATACTGGGGCACCATAAAACATTAATGGTTGAAAAATAGCTTTATACAGTATTTTTCGGTTAATTGACCCTACGGTTAATTGGTTTCCACGCTTAATTAACCACATGATGGGGCAAAAAATATTTCATAGGAAAATACATGTAAATTTTCTCGGATAATTAAACACGCTTAAATGGTTCAAAATTCATGTCATCAAAAATAAATTTCCTTTTACTTTTCACCGGTTAATTGCATAATAATAATTGAAAAATAATCTGCCATTTTTTTACATACATATTTGACAAAATTTGTGAAAAAGACTAGGTGGCATCTCTACTAATTCAAAAGATATGTTTATGGCTAAGGAAAAATTGCGAAAAAGCGTAATTTGTATTTGACATTGAATTTTTTTAACCATTAGTAGTTCCAAATATTGATAATTGAACAAACTATTCAATTAAGCGGGTTCGGATAATTGGTTCCTCGGTTAATTGAACAAAAATTTGTGCAAATTTTGATGTACAATTAACCGAAAAATACTGTATATAAGATTCATATTTTCAATACCCAGCTCCGATCTTCTATTAAATAATGGATACATCAGTCTAGTGATTTTGTTTATTTTATCCACAATAAATGGTATGTGACTCTTGAAATTCATTCGGGTATCAAGCATGATGCCTAAATATCTAACATCACTTTTCCATGAAATGTCCTGGTTTTTAAAAAGAATCGAACGCTGGGGAAGAAATTGCGAACAGCGTTTTCTGCTGAAAATATGGCTTCCGTTTTGTCTGTGTTGAGAAGAATTTTCCATTTGAAAAATAGTTGTCTAGCTGAATTAAAGCAGCTTCTAAACAGTCAATGATATTACAGGATAACGTGCCAGCACTGAGTATCGATGTGTCATCTGCAGAAATGGAAGCTGTACATCCTCGTAGAATAGGAATGTCGGAAGTGAATATGTTGTATAATATAGGTGAAAGGCCAGATCCTTGAGGACATCCAGCAACAATCGATTTTTTCACTGAACAATATGCACCTATGGATACAAAGAATGTTCTTCCACAGAGAAAACTTTGTATTAGTTTAATGATTGCCATAGGGAAGTTTAATTTATACATCTTGTAGACAAGACCATTGTGCCATACAGAATCAAAAGCTGATTTGATATCTAATAAGACCATACCAGTAGATTTGCCAGAGGAAAAGTTATCATGAACAAAATTTCTTATTTTAAACAAAGGTTGGTTTGTGTTGTGTTCTCTCCTTAATCCAAATTGCTGAGGAGGAACAATATTGTTTCGATCAATAAAATTAATTATTTTTTCTTTGATAATTTGTTCCAAAATTTTACTTATTGATGACAAAAGGCTAATAGGTCTATAATCCGAAGTAGAATTACCAGATTTGTTTGATTTTTTAATGGGAATGGTTTTTGCACATCTCCATACATGTGGGAAATAACTCAACCGTAAACAGGAATTTATAATTGAAGTTAATACTGCAATTCCATTAGGAGGTAAGTTCTTCAAACAAATATTGTTTATGCCACCCATACCAGGCGATTTTCTTTTTTCAACTTCAGAATTTCACAAGTATTTTCAACGCGTATCACAAATTCGTCAGACAGACTAAATATGCTTTTTTGGACCTTTACAGCAATTCTATCCACTTCATCAATAGTATTCTTATCACTTAGATGTGATGATAAAGAATGATTCCTGTGAAAATGTTGAGCTAGTATTTCACATTTATCCTTGGATGTAATGTAAGACGTATTATTGTTTGAAATAGTGGGAATCTGTTTATTTTTCCTTTTTAGCTCCTTGGAAATGTTCCAAGACGGTTTACATGCTTTGTCCAAAGTAGATAACATTTCATTCCATGAACGATTCCTGTGGTCAAACAATTCTTTCTTAATTTGTTGAGCCGATTCATTTGGTAACGGTCGTTTGTATCACGAAAGCGTTTAAAATTTCTGGAATATATATTTCTGTGTTGGATCAGGATTTTAATATGTTGTGGTATTGTGTTTATTTTATAGTTGATTTTTCGTTTAGGTACACTATACGCAACAGCAGATTTTAAAATGTGTGTAAAGCTATCAATATACGAGTCGATTGTGCTTTCGTCTGGAACAGAATTTTCGTAGTCTGAAGTGTGCAAATTACGGTTAATATAATGCCGATAACGTTTCCAGTCGGCCTTGACGTTATTTAATATTGTTTATCTTTATAGATCTAATTTCACAAAATATGGGCAAATGATCAGAGCCGAGATTATTGAATGCCTTTACTCCACGAATATTCTCAGACATATTTGTGATAAATAAATCTAAATTAGAGGGTTGTCTTCTGGTATTTGCGACATATCTGATGAAAACAAAACATGGAGATCGTTCATGTGGATTTTCTCATATAATGCATTTCCCCAGGAATTGTTTCTAGAACAGCCCCAATGAGAGTGTCTGGAATTAAAATCACCACCGACTAGAAATTTGTTTCCGCAACTTGTCAATTTACGTAAATCGGAAGAAAATTGTTTCTTTCTAGTTGAAATACCTCGGTTTCCGCCAGGAAAATAGCAGGAGTATATATTTATATATTCTATACCTGAAGTCACCTTTAAACCTATGTTTTCAATTACTGAAGTATTTAAACTAGGCAACAATTGGTGCTCAATATTCTTTTTGATAAAAATTGCAACACCGCCTCCTCTTTGATCTTGCCGATCCTTCCTGTAACAAACATAATTCCTGCTTTTAATCGAGTAATCGCCATTGAGCCATGTTTCATTAATAAGACATACATATATCAATATTTTGACTTTCCAAAAAATAATTTAATTCATTTAATTTGCTGCGAACACATCTTCCGTTCCATGAAATAATTTTCAAATTTTTATTATTCAATATAAAAATTTGAATACAAGGGAAGTGATGACTTCAAATTGGTCAGTTTTTGATTTGCATTTGCTCAAATTTGCTATTAATTCTGTTGTTAATTTTTTCATCTCTTCAAGGGAAAACAATTTATTAGAAGAATCATGTGGAGGACTCCAGTTATTATTGGGGATAGTTTGTTCTTGGTTCAGATTGTTGGGGAACGTTCCATTATAATTTAAGCTGCTGTTAAATTGTACAGGCGGTTTTCTGTGACTTCTGGGCTGATATTTTTGTCTTATATCAATATATGTCTTCCTTGCTGGGCAGTCGAGGGAACTAGATTTATATTCGCCATTGCAATTGGCACATTTCACCGTTGAAGCTTTACAATCGGCAGTTTTATGATTTCCGACGCAATTTCCACAGAATGTTTTGACGTTGCAACGGTTTGAGCCGTGGCCAAGCATCTGGCAATTGTGACATTCAGTTAATTTGTTCCTGTTTGGTTTTTGATACTCCCAGCGGATTCTTATCTTATTTATTGCTGAAAATCCTTGTCTCAATTCTTTAAGTGTAATGGATTATAAGGTTTTTCATGCTTTGCTGTCTACGTAAAAAAATCAACAGCAAGATTCTCTTTAAGAGCTTTGCAAACAGTTTCAACATCAGTTTCCTTTGATAAATATAATTTCAAACCAATCGAAATTTTTCGAATTGAATAATCTGATATTTTCAGAATTCTACACAATTCATGTAATTCCTCAATTTTGCACTTGAGAATAGTAATTGGAGGTATTTTTACTTTTATCGAATTATCGATAATAACCTCATCATTGTTGTTGATATCATTATCAATATCATCATCGTCCAATGTTTGGAGAGGCAGATAAAAATGTTGATTTGCTGCTATCATGGAGAAGTATTTGGTTTCACTTTCTTAGCGTGGTTTTATATTTGTCGGGATCGGGATCGGTGTTGAGAGTTTCACTCTCTTGAGAGAGTAATTAGAGTTGCGCTATTTTTAATTTTGTAACAAGCGTATTTTTTGTTCACAAAAGGTACGAATTGACATAAACGTACCAAAACAAAAATTAATTTTTTAATTATTCGTAAATACATTTACGCTTAAATTATAACATATATTATTTATGCAAATAACTGGTATAAATATTGGCTAATATTTCTCGATAATTATGATTTATTATAATTTGAAGAATTTTAGGTACCTTTTCGTACTATTTTGTTCCTACCTGTGGTAATGTTTTCCAACACAATTCACAATTTACCACTGAGAGAGAGAGAAACTCTCAACACCGATCCCGACAAATATAAAACCACGCATACTCATCATTAAATGCCTCGGAGAGGCAACATCATCTTCGTCGCACTGCCGTTTAATGTTGTTGTTATTTAATTTATTCTTGTAAATGTTGAGTGAAAACAAAACAAGAATAGCCGTAAATTTTTGTTTTTGCGTTTAGTTGTTTTGGTTTTTTTAAGAAAAAGGCACGTCTGCAAGTGATGGAGAACACAATACGACTGATGTATGTATTTAAATTTAATTTATATAGATTATTGATACCCCTTAATGTTGATTTTTATTCATTCTTTTAAACACCGCATATATATACAGTATTTTTCGGTTAATTGCACATCAAAATTTGCAAAATTTTTTGTTCAATTAACCGAGGAACCAATTATCCGATACCCGCTTAATTGAACTATTTGTTCAATTACAGAAATCACACTTACGCTTTCCCACGGCTTCTCCTTAGCAATAAACATATGTTTTCAATTAGTAGAGATGTACCCTAGTGTTATTCATTAATGATGTCAAATATGTATGTAAAACGAGTAAGGGAAGTTATAAAGTCGGACTGGGCCGACTATGTGATACCCTTTACCACTTTGGTGTGTTCTACATATGTATCCTAACAGACGTCGCTCTTCGAAGGAACATTGGTATGAAATTGAATGAACTTAAATATGTGATCTTTATCTATCTATATTAATGTGAACCGA
>NW_026878661.1:0-25237 GCF_032173495.1 Musca vetustissima | reverse complement strand
CATGTATGTACATATGTGTAGGTGGGGGAAGAGGAAACACGATTTCACGTTTATTAGACTAAGACATTTCACAAATGTTCATGTAATAATTTTTGTTACCAAATTGATAACCATTCTGTAAACAAAAGCAAAACAACTGCAGGTGTTTTGAAAAAAAAAATTAAAATCAAAACAAAGGAAATGTGACCAAAAAATTGGAAGCTAATCCGAATACCCTCAAAACTTCCTCCCTCCAAAAAAATCAACTCATTACCACTTATTATTAACAAAAAGCAACAAAAGAACGAAATTTCTTCAAATACGGAAGTTGTTACAATTTAATTTTTGACTTCCAATTTTCCAAAACCCCCACCCCCTCCACTTCGTAACCTATGCGGAATAGAGAAACAAAAATGTGAACCACAAAACGTTTTGTGACTTCTTCGTCTTCATCTCCATCACAGCTCGTTGGAAAGAAAGTGACAATGACTCAATTTTCAATGGAAATTCGAAAAAGCAACAACAACAAAAACACGAAAAAATTAAATATTTGACATTTACATAATTACCACATTTGTATACATAACTATTGACATACTTACTTACATACATACAACCATCCATACGTTGAGACATTTACGACATTTCCAACCTTTATGCATAACAATAGAGTCTTTATATTTTTCTTCTTCTTGTTGTTGTTGTTGGTTTTTTCTTCTTCTTTCTTTCATTTATGTGTTTTGTAACAATTAACGCTACTTAATTTCTTTTTCTCATTGTTGTTGTCTTTCTTTTCATTTCTTTCCCAAGAAGAAGTAAGATAAAGTAAAAGTTGTCCGTCAAACGTCGAACAATGCTATCATATCAGCGACAAAAAAACGGGCCAAACAAAAGAAGTTGCAGCAATTTTACACCAAATTTGGCCAGAGGGTCGAGCAGAGTCAATGCATAATAGAGCCATAAGGCGTGGATTTTTAAAAGAATATTTTTCCTAAGCTACCACAGGTGTGGATTTTTAAAAAGATATATTTCCAAGACTAACATGAACGTGGATTTGTAACGAATATTGTTCCAGGGCTACCAGATGGTGTGGACTTCTAAAAGAAAACTATTTTCCAAGGCCACAATAAGCGTGGATTTTTAAAGAATATTTTTTCAAGGCTAACAGAAGGCGAAGATTTTTAAAGAATATTTTTTCAAGGCTAACCTAGGTCTCCAAGATCAACATTTCTCTGCACTTCGTGGAAACCTTGGGGATCTTCGGATCCCCCGTGGACAAAAATGGATCGGGGTAGTGCCCTTAAATAAATCAACTACGATGGGAAAAAGAAGTAATATCAATAAAGTTACGGTACAGGGAGTTAATAACCCAGTACCGGCGGCAATCGTTGCTGAGGTCACAAGCCACGTGTCGTCGAGATCAAGCGATTGTGATCCGGGTGTTCTAGGTGTGGATGCATTGGCACCTACAGCTGTACCTGTTACAAGTGCACCAATTCTAAACCAAAACGTTGGCAAATGAGCATGTCAAGACTGATGAAAATCAGTCTTTGGCTGACAGGACTGTAGTTCTGGGAAAGGACGACGTACATGGGACTCTACGCGCTATCCGCGATAGTCTAGAGGAACAAAGCAAGGAACTATTCGACCAGTTAGACAGACTGGCACCGGAAGAGCAATGTGGGAACACGCTTCCGGAGGAACTGCTATTAAATCTTACCCTAACTGATGATGAGCTGGACACCACGGTGATTCCAGCCAAGTCTATACAGGGGGATTGCCATAGTAGTAACGAAGGAAGTGTGAACCCTATTGTCCGACCGACCTCCAGTATGACTTCCGTTTCTGTTGATACACCAGAAACGGACAGTGGGAAGGCCCGAGAAGTGGCTGATGCGAAGCATTACAAACGTGCTGTTTCGTATCTCCGTAAATTCGTGGGGCGAGAGCAGATCGTGGGGGAGCAGATGTCGCCTCACAGAATAAATCTGTGAAGCGCATCCGCTCTTCAGAAGGTCCGCAACGACGATGACTTCTCGTCTGGTAGATCCTTCTAACTCAAATGCGGCTGTCGCTGGACAACAAACGGCGGAGAAACGGCTAAGTACGGAGAAGGCTTCAACCTCCTCTGGAAAGGCGAACTCCAAGTTACGTAGTCAACGACAGCGTAAGCCGTATGATAGACCAACTAAGGTTGCCGCTGAAGAAGACCTTCTAGTGGCGATCATAGACAAAACTGATCCACATGGCGGAATCGGTCGGCTATGGTCTGTGGAACGGACCAAGGGGATCGACAGTTTGGTAGAGCCTTCATGCAGAAGGGTGAAAAAGTCATCAACTGTATAAACAAGAAATCCAAGGATTTCCTTGTGAAACCCGTTGGTGGCTTTGGCGCGCTCTGGGAAGAAGCAAACCTTGAGCGGTCTCCCAATCTGAAATCCCAACCAGACGGGTCCTTTCAGACTGGGTTCCCCCCATATGTGAGGAAATTCGAGAGAATCTATCCTCACGCTCGCCATCGTGAACTCGAGATGGACAAGATCTCCCTCCCGAATCTCACTACACGCACAAAAGTAATAGAATCGGCGAAGCCCACTGTCTCTGAGAAAGGTGATATGACGACTTCTGACCTGAAACCCAGCTCTAAGCCGAACCCGAGTAAGAAAGCACAGGCAAGGAAAATTGAGAATATCCCAAAGCAAAATGTCACCCATAAGGGTGATCAACGTGTAGAGGGCTCTGTCTCAAAGCCCGATTCTGCGCCTAACGACAGAGGTGAGGCAAAAGCTTTGGGTGGATCCAAAAGTGGTCGAAACAGGAAGAAGGGGAAGTCAATCAAGGAACCATCGTCTCCTGGGGGAGCAGATGTCACCCCACAGAATAAATCTGTGAAGCGCATCCGCTCTTCAGAAGGTCCGCAACCCTCATCCAAGAAGACGATGACTTCTCGTCTGGTAGATCCTTCTAACTCACGTGCGGCTGTCGCTGGACAACAAACGGCGGAGAAACGGCTAAATACGGAGAAGGCTTCAACATCCTATGGAAAGGCGAACTCCAAGTTACGTAGTCAACGACAGCGTAAGCCGTATGATAGACCAACTAAGGTAGCCGCTGAAGAAGACCTTCTAGTGGCGATCATAGACAAAACTGATCCACATGGCGGAATCGGTCGGCTATGGTATGTGGGACGGACCAAGGCGATCGACAGTTTGGTAGTGCCTTCATGCAGAAGGGTGGAAAATTCATCGACTGTATAAACAAGAAATCCAAGGATTTCCTTGTGAAAACCGTTGGTGGCTTTGGCGCGCTCTGGGAAGGAGCAAACCTTGCAGCGGTCTCCCAATTTGAAATCCCAACCAGACGGGTCCTTTCAGCCTGCGTTCAAGATTTAGATATAGCTGCTATATCTGACCAAATGAAAAATTTAGTATCGGTTGGATCCAATTTCATGTTACAGATCCTTTAAAAATGCGACGTCTGTTAGGATTTATCTGTTGAATATACCCAAAGTGGTGAAGGGTATCATATAGTCGACCCCGTCCGACTTTACTGCTCTCCTTACTGGTTTTAAGTGACATGGTGGGGATGTTTAAAATTAAATTCTGTAGCTTAATTCTTTTTAAGATTTTTTATGGACCAACAGAGGAGTATTTCTCCAGCATCTGGAGAGCGGGTCTTTTAAAATCACAATAGAGTTCGAAAATTTTACATATAGTATTGGTATAGCCTCCATATTTCGGTATTTTGAAGTTCTTAACCTGCTGAAGTGGCTGTATTATGACATTTTGGAGGGTGGTGAAGGTTTTAGCCCCGAAGTGGCACTAATTTGATATTTTGGATTTATACCTGATAAGAAAGCTATCCTCAGTATAGGTCCATGATAAAAAAACGATAAGAGACATCTTCGACACATTTGGGACAATGTTGTGACCCCCAAAAATTTACCCACCTCGTTTTATGGTTATTTAAAAGTTTTCGCCGCCTTTATCCTCCATTCACCCCACCCCTGAAATTGGCGTAATTTTGGATTCTGGGTTCGTGGAGGGTAAAATTAATGAAATTATAAATTTGCTTATAGCAGCAGGTCTGAAAGTGACTTTCTAAGGGACTTTTATATACAGAGGACCTTATACATTTTTTATAGAAAAATTCCTGAAGTTTCTTTATACCTTCTGATGACATTTAAGACCTCTTGATAATCTTCAGCTCATTTGCACTATAATCTTCCGAAGATTTCTAATAGACAAACGATCTGAAGGTCTACTGCCGAAAGTCTCAAATATTCTGTCATAGGCCTTAGATCAGTAGCTGTGTGGTTTAGAGAATCTATAGACAAACTACATTTATATATTATACTGCAGAGATCTACCAGTCATCTAATAATGCTCCTGAAGACCTTCTGAAACATTAAATATATTTTTTCTAATATTTTAGAAAACAACCACCTGGAGATATTAAGGAGCAGAATACCATCAAACGTGTTATTTTAAAAGAAAAATTCCCGGATGTATAACGGACATACATCCTGAACATTTTCGATGGTCTTTCAATCGTCTACACTATGATCACCCGGAAACTTTCTTGACACCTCTTAAGAGACTGTTGCAGGTATATTATTCATTCTGAATGATCTTCCATAGTCAGAAGGCTTCCTAAAGGTCTGATATTGACAAAAGTACCACCACATAATGTCAAACCTTAATTAATGCTTCATAAGGGTCTGTTGGTCTTCAAAAGACTCCATGACTTTCAGGTCCTATAGAAAAAACCCTGGTAATAAATATCTATGCTCTGCGAAAGACTCTCTGGCCTTCATATCCAGCAATACCTCCCAAATGTCTTTCAGATAGACTGCGTGATTCATCAGCTCATCTAGATGCTCAATTCGCCCTTCAACTCTCTATATGACCCCTGACCCCTTTCTTCATATATAAACACTCAATGACTCAGTTCGTCAATTGGGGCGTCTAAAGATTTCCTAATCTTCAGGGCGTCTATAAAACTTTGAGGATCTTGAGCTGAATTTCTCTTATATATATATATATATATATAGACTCCCTAGACTGCAATTAGTCTACCCATACTCCCTGGCCTTCTGCTCGTCTGTAAAGACTTTGTGGCATTTCTCGGTTCCTCAATAAAAACCACCCCTTCAGCACCATAAATATTTCTCGCATATAAAACCCAGTCTGTAACGACTCACTTTGCTTCAGGTAGTCTATAAAGACTCCCTGACTCTCAGCTCATCTATAAGTACTAGCGGACGTTAAGTTCGGCTTTAAAGGCTGTCAGCTATCATATAAAGACTCCATAACCCTAAGCTCACATATAGAGCATTCCTGGTCCCTAACTCATCTATAAAGATTACCCGGCATTCACCTCCTTTATAGGTTCATATTTTAAAACTCCTTGGCCATTAGGTCACCTACAAATATGAAATGGCATTCAGCTCGTCTAATAAATTCCCTGGCCTTCGGCAGGCCTATAAAAACGTTCGGACTCATTATCCTCTATAAATCTACCTTGATTCTGCTGCTCGTCTACGTAAACACCCTGACCATTAAGACCCCATCGGCTTCTGGTCTTCTTATACACACGGTTTTCTATTTATGTATATGGATCATATTTTTATTGAAGGCCTCTATGTGTCTTCCACATATAGAATTGCTCATAACTTTCCACATATCAAACATCATAATAAAAACCCAGAAAGTGGGGAACGACGAAATGTTGAACGAACGTGCGTGCCGTGGCATAAAGTATACACGTGCTAGTTGGGTTGCATTGAGCCATTTAAAAATTTTAATTATACTGAGGGGCTGCCGCTATGTCTAGCAGAATTTGTGTATGTATGTATACGTGTGTGAGTGTTTTCCATTGCTTATAAAGATTTTTTGTCATTCTTTCTTTAGGTTTTAAGAAATTGCTTTCTTTTGTTGATAATTTTTCGTTTCGAAGTTGCGTCAGCGGTTATGACTTCATTAAACCGACAGCCGGTTATAATTTTTAAAGAATTTTTTTTTTCAAATGATTTTTAAGAATAACTTTTTGAGGTTGGATTTTTGAAGACCAATTTTTTGAGGTATTTATAAGGCGTGGATTTTAAAGAATAATTTTTGAGACACCTACAAGGCGTGGATTTTTAAAGAATAATTTTTTGAGACACCTATAAGGCGTCGTTTTTTAAAGAATAATTTTTTGAGACACCTATAAGGCGTGGGTTTTTAAAGAATAATTTTTTGAGACACCTATAAGGCGTGGATTTTTAAAGAATAATTTTTTGAGGCACCTATAAGGCGTGGATTTTTAAAGAATAATTTTTGAGACACCTATAAGGCGTGGATTTTTAAAGAATAATTTTTTGAGACACCTATAAGGCGTGGGTTTTTAAAGAATAATTTTTTGAGACACCTATAAGGCGTGGGGTTTTAAAGAATAATTTTTTGAGACACCTATAAGGCGTGGATTTTTAAAGAATAATTTTTTGAGACACCTATAAGGCGTGGGTTTTTAAAGAATAATTTTTTGAGACACCTATAAGGCGTGGATTTTTAAAGAATAATTTTTTGAGGCACCTATAAGGCGTGGATTTTTAAAGAATAATTTTTGAGACACCTATAAGGCGTGGATTTTTAAAGAATAATTTTTTGAGACACCTATAAGGCGTGGGTTTTTAAAGAATAATTTTTTGAGACACCTATAAGGCGTGGGGTTTTAAAGAATAATTTTTTGAGACACCTATAAGGCGTGGATTTTTAAAGAATAATTTTTTGAGACACCTATAAGGCGTGGGTTTTTAAAGAATAATTTTTTGAGACACCTATAAGGCGTGGGTTTTTAAAGAATAATTTTTTGAGACACCTATAAGGCGTGGATTTTTAAAGAATAATTTTTTGAGGCACCTATAAGGCGTGGATTTTTAAAGAATAATTTTTGAGACACCTATAAGGCGTGGATTTTTAAAGAATAATTTTTTGAGACACCTATAAGGCGTGGGTTTTTAAAGAATAATTTTTTGAGACACCTATAAGGCGTGGGGTTTTAAAGAATAATTTTTTGAGACACCTATAAGGCGTGGATTTTTAAAGAATAATTTTTTGAGACACCTATAAGGCGTGGGTTTTTAAAGAATAATTTTTTGAGGATCATCTAAGGCGTGGGTTTTTAAAGAATAATTTTTTGAGGATCATCTAAGGCGTGGGTTTTTAAAGAATAATTTTTGAGACACCTATAAGGCGTGGATTTTTAAAGAATAATTTTTTGAGACACCTATAAGGCGTGGGTTTTTAAAGAATAATTTTTTGAGACACCTATAAGGCGTGGGGTTTTAAAGAATAATTTTTTGAGACACCTATAAGGCGTGGATTTTTAAAGAATAATTTTTTGAGACACCTATAAGGCGTGGGTTTTTAAAGAATAATTTTTTGAGACACCTATAAGGCGTGGGTTTTTAAAGAATAATTTTTTGAGACACCTATAAGGCGTGGATTTTTAAAGAATAATTTTTTGAGGCACCTATAAGGCGTGGATTTTTAAAGAATAATTTTTGAGACACCTATAAGGCGTGGATTTTTAAAGAATAATTTTTTGAGACACCTATAAGGCGTGGGTTTTTAAAGAATAATTTTTTGAGACACCTATAAGGCGTGGATTTTTAAAGAATAATTTTTTGAGGCACCTATAAGGCGTGGGTTTTTAAAGAATAATTTTTTGAGACACCTATAAGGCGTGGGTTTTTAAAGAATAATTTTTGAGACACCTATAAGGCGTGGGTTTTTAAAGAATAATTTTTGAGACACCTATAAGGCGTGGATTTTTAAAGAATAATTTTTTGAGACACCTATAAGGCGTGGGTTTTTAAAGAATAATTTTTTGAGACACCTATAAGGCGTGGATTTTTAAAGAATAATTTTTTGAGACACCTATAAGGCGTAGATTTTTAAAGAATAATTTTCCGACCATCTATAAGGCGTGGATTTTTAAAGAATAATTTTCCGACCATCTATACGGCGTGGATTTTTAAAGAATAATTTTCCGACCATCTATACGGCGTGGATTTTTAAAGAATAATTTTTGAAGCACCTATAAGGCGTGGAGTATATTTTGAAGAAAAAAATTGACAGTTTTCTATTTTTTTTTTTCTATTCAACCTTTACCCCTATATTCCTGTTTTCATTACCTCTACCAAACCAAAAATCCATTAAATCTCGAAAAACCCATCTGAGAAGTTTAACTGACTGTCACAGACAGACATCACCCCCTTACTACTAACATCGTTCGTATCTAACCAAAACAGCATGTAACCAAATATGGTAGAGACAGCAAACAATGATGATATGTCGTACAACAGAACACACGAATATGACTTCGAACCAAAAACAAGAACAACAACATCAAACAAACAAAAAAAAAACAGTTGCATCTGCTAATGTTGATGATGACGATGATGATCAGCCAGCTATAGGCAGCCAGCCAGCCATTCAGCCGGCTGTGATTGTTTATGGGGTCAACAAATGAATGTGGGTTGATACGATTTCTTCATCTCTCTTGGTTTTGGTTGTTTTTGTTGTATTTTGTAAAGAAACCACAATGTTGTAGAATAATAGCAACAACAACAAGACCAACTATGGTCGTTGCAATTGCAACCAGGCTCGGCACACAATCAGTGCCACATACACACACTCCATAAGAAAACACTCGATATGGAAACACCAGCGGCCACATCTGCAACAAACGAAGCAGCATCGACTGCAGAACATCTTTTCCAATTGTCTGTGTCTAGAAATGGTTAGGAATGACGACAGACGTGTAAAATCAGGGTAGTGTTGTAGAAGGGCCCAAATCCGCAATCTTCTATTGAATCTGATATACGATTCATTATAGAAGCTGGCCTCGAGGTGCTCGAGATGGTCATATACGGTCTCAACTTCTTTACAGAAAAGCTCACCACAAAAAGAATAAATCCTTATCCTTATCGCGTAATTAAAGGGATGTCTCCTATGAAATATAACCCAGCCTATAGCTACAGCTACCATTGAGAATTGGTAAACTTTTAGCCTTTTTTAAAATTTCGATTTCCTTGGAGAATTTCCTGGCCTGCAGGCCCTATATAGAGACTATCAGGTCTCTGGATCCTCTACGTCCTTCAACGCATCATAACATAATTTCCTTTATACAGAATGCTTTAACAAGACTCCATAGCCCCCAATAAGAATTTCTGTCTCCATGGATCCAGTTACACCATATTAACGAATCCTGATCTTTTACACCATCTATAAAATAATTCATAGACTTCATATTATGTTGCCTCAGATCATCTAGAAGACGACTCTCAGTTCTCAACCTATCACAGAAGACTCCCAGGTCCACGATATTTAAATTGACTTACTAAAACTCCGCAGCCTCAAGCTCAGCTTCAAAGAAATACCTAATCTTAAATTTCTCAAAATACCTAGCTTCCGTCTCTTCTAAAAAAATACTTCCACGACTCTAGACCCTATAGACTCTAGACTCTCTGTACGAAAGCCCATTTATAAAAATTATCTATACATCAGATCTTCTATTGAAGACATACATTATTCGGAACTATTTCCTGCCTATGAATATTCAGAGGGATCTCCTACTTTCAACTCGTCTGTAAAAACCAACCATGACCTACCGCTACAATATATTTACGAATCCTTGACAACATCTATAAAATAAGCATCAATTCCCATATTATCTAGCCTCAGCCTCTCCAACCTTCAGCTAATCTCAATGTCTGCAAAATAATCCTTAGCCTATTATCTAGCCTCAGAACCTTAGAATGTTTAAAGAAGTATCATCCTTTAAATCATCACATAGGATTCGCCGGACCCTGGTCTTCAGATTACAGATATCCATTTGTCTCGGGTTCATTTTCAGAGAAATATCTGATCTCAACATTCCCGATATCCCTTACCGCCACCTATTCTAAATACTACTCCGAAAATTTTAGATCCGATTTAAAGATTCCCTTCTATTACAGGCTTACATACTTCATCCCTATTCCCTGACTAACCTATAGCAAAATTCCAGTTCTTCGATACCATAATAAGCTTTTCCGTTCATCTGGTCTCAAAATCGTTAATACTATTCACTTAATCTTCCCTCCAATGCCACTACCTGGACCTAAGCTACTACATAGAATACTCACATGCATATGGCTCGTTTATAAAAACTCTATCGAATACTCCACGGACATAATTTTTCTATGGACCATCCCTTAGACCTCTGTTATTCAGTTGTCGATGGAAAATCCTGAATTATGGTTCGATTAAAAATACTCCCTGCTCTTCAGTATCTCTGTAAATATTCCCAGGCCCTTGTTTGGTCCTTGGACATTTCTGTGGTTCCTAATGCACCCAATTATCCATTAACACATTTGGACCTTACACTACTCTATAGAAGGCTTCATGACCTTCTTTGGTATTTCGCTCGCCTGTAGAAAAAATCGAAAAATCCTAGTATAAAATTAGGGTTCAGGTACCTTTATTCCCTTCTAGACTCCCTGGCCTTTAGCTCCTTTATGTAAGAGCAGGTCATTTCTTAGAAAACTACTAAAAGAATCCCAGACCAATCAGAACTTTCATAGAAGTCCATACTGTTCGATCCTGAATTAAATGCACTACTCCTGATCGTTAGGTTCTCCATAGAATACTTCTGTTATCAGATTCAATATTATTGAATTAGTGTTTCTCTGTTAATGCCAACCGGACCCGCAGCTACAGAATATTGGATAATCCTACGTTCTACAGCATTTATAAAATACTATATAGTCTCCTACAGCCTTAGGCTAAAGTACTAAGATCCTCTAACCCATGATTCTCTAAGATTCAGCTTCAGATGACAGCCTATCGCTGTCTGTTCTTCCATAATGTCGACTGACGTGTCTGAACTTCCACTAGATTTTTTGAAGACTCCTAGCCTTAAGATCGTTTTCAAAGACTATATATGACCCTGAATCCTTCTTCATAAGATTTACTGTTCTCAAGATCATCATTAGTCTGCATCTCAGGGGCTTTCTCCTCATTCTTTGACCTTCAGCTTCTCAATCGAATATTCCCTGGACTTTAAATCCTGCCGTTAAATCCTTCTATTGTCCCTTCGGTAGATTAACCTCTTTCCGCCTGGTCTTTTATCAAGGAATCCTGGTATCAAAATCGTGACTAGATGCTTTCAGTTCGTTCTTAGAGTTCCTGGCGCTTCATGTCGCCCAGGCAAGAGTACCTGGCCTACAATTCGTTTCTGTACAAGTATTTATTGCCTTTAGATTATTTATTGAATACTTCTGATCCTATGTATAGTATTCTTTATCTTGACTCCAGATGACTCTCTTTCCGTCAGTTACTTTATAAATGAATCCTGATATGTTCAGTAGCCTTTAGTTCGTTCTTAGAATTCCCGGCCTTCAACTCCTCAATGTAAGAATAGCAGGCCTACAATTTATTGAAAAAACTCAAAGTACCCAGAGGGGCTGACACCTCTATAAAACATTGTGCGGAAGAACCCTAGCAGCTAGATTATGCATGAAATATTCCTGGTATTAGTTTCAACATTAGTGAACTAGTGTTCGGTTGATCCGAAATGAACTAGTTCAAATTAACTATTCCGTAAATGAACGATCGGTTCTAGCTTCGGCTCCAATCGTTCATCTAGATCTTCAAGTTCAGTAACCGAAGTAGCTTATGATGATCCAAGGTCCATTTATGCCCATAAGCACAGCTATGAAAACTTCCCTACTGCTTCCTATAGCATATTCGGTGGATTTCATATCTGCCTTAGGATACCCTCTGGAATTAATCATCCCTATACATTGTAACAAACTGGATTACAGCAAATCTATAGGAGGCTCCCTAGGCTTAAGCAGAAATATATATGATTATATAGAAGGTAATCAGCAAAAATAACCAGTGCGTCTATAATAGGAAAACATTAAGGGTCAGTGAGTATATTATAAATAGTCTGAATGGCAAGGGTGTATTAATCGACAAATTAAAGGGCCAGAGAATCTATCATAGTCAGCTAAAGAACAGGCAGTCTTAATATAAATGCTAACCTGCAGATAATAATTATAGAAAAACTGTGGAGCCATTAAGTCTTTATAGGCGAACTGAGGACCGAAGAATTTATAGGCGAGATAAAGGTAGGCAGTCTTAATTAAGCACGTGAAAGCCAGGATTTCATTGTAGACGACCTGGAGGATCATGTAGTCTTCATAGAAGCACATATGGTGAAGGGCCGGGAAGTATTTATAGATAATATAAAGGGCTATGAAGTCTTTTTAGTCGAGGTGACGGCCCAAGGAGTGGTGTCAACAGGGTATGGTCAACATATGATTCTATAAAGGCCACTGACCTTGAGCCCAAATATTAAATGTTTCTTGATTGCACATTCTTAATGATTATTTTAGTCTCGAGACACCAATCGAAGACATTTAGGCCTAAAACACACCTGAGTCTGGTTAATCGGACATCAGTTCGAAGACTTCATCGCCTACATAAAAATCATAACTAGGCCTCCAATTTGCCTGTAAAGACCTTCTCGACAGCTATCACTTCTAGAGAATATTCATTGGCCTTCATTTCTTGCCACTATTGAGGCCCCTTTTAATTTCCCGGCCACATTACTGTCACATCCAGCCATACCTCTGCATCACTTCTCTGCTGACTCTGTCTCTGTCATAACGCTGTAATTGCAATGACAACTGCCTCAAGTTTCGAATTGAATTGCGAATGACAAAAAAAAAAAACACAACAAAAACAAAAATAATAAACCAAAATGTTGTCGAATTCAAGAAAAACCAAAAACGAACAACTAGTGCATCATTAAAACGAGTTAGAGTTGTTGTTGCCGTTGTTGTCAGTTTCAATTTTCTGATGGTTTCTGGTAATGACAGCATAAATTCGAAACTATTGCTCAAGGAAGGCAAAAGTGGAGCTTCGTAGAAGATATAATTGCTTATTGAGAACAATGAGAGAAGGATTGCTTTCTGAGGGATGTTCTAAGGAGGACGATATGTAAAATCCCTATGAAGTGGGTAGGAATTTCCTATTAGATTTCCTATAGAAACCTTAATTCAGCCAGGCTGAATTGAAGATTTCCTATAGAAACCTTAATTCAGCCGGGCTGAATTGAAGATTTCCTATAGAAACCTTAATTCAGCCAGGCTGAATTGAAGATTTCCTATAGAAACCTTAATTCAGCCAGGCTGAATTGAAGATTTCCTACAGAAACCTTAATTCAGCCGGGCTGAATTGAAGATTTCCTATAGAAACCTTAATTCAGCCAGGCTGAATTGAAGATTTCCTATAGAAACCTTAATTCAGCCAGGCTGAATTGAAGATTTCCTATGGAAACCTTAATTCAGTCAGGCTGAATTGAAGATTTCCTATGGAAACCTTAATTCAGTCAGGCTGAATTGAAGATTTCCTATGGAAACCTTAATTCAGTCAGGCTGAATTGAAGAGTTCCTATGGAAACCATAATTCAGTCAGGCTGAATTGAAGATTTCCTATGGAAACCTTAATTCAGCCAGGCTGAATTGAAGATTTCCTATAGAAACCTTAATTCAGCCAGGCTGAATTGAAGATTTCCTATAGAAACCTTAATTCAGCCAGGCTGAATTGAAGATTTCCTATAGAAACCTTAATTCAGCCAGGCTGAATTGAAGATTTCCTATAGAAACCTTAATTCAGCCAGGCTGAATTGAAGATTTCCTATAGAAACCTTAATTCAGCCAGGCTGAATTGAAGATTTCCTATAGAAACCTTAATTCAGCCAGGCTGAATTGAAGATTTCCTATAGAAACCTTAATTCAGCCAGGCTGAATTGAAGATTTCCTATAGAAACCTTAATTCAGCCAGGCTGAATTGAAGATTTCCTATAGAAACCTTAATTCAGCCAGGCTGAATTGAAGATTTCCTATAGAAACCTTAATTCAGCCAGGCTGAATTGAAGATTTCCTATAGAAACCTTAATTCAGCCAGGCTGAATTGAAGATTTCCTATAGAAACCTTAATTCAGCCAGGCTGAATTGAAGATTTCCTATAGAAACCTTAATTCAGCCAGGCTGAATTGAAGATTTCCTATAGAAACCTTAATTCAGCCATGCTGAATTGAAGATTTCCTTTAGAAACCTTAATTCAGCCAGGCTGAATTGAAGATTTCCTTTAGAAACCTTAATTCAGCCAGGCTGAAATGAAGATTTCCTATAGAAACCTTAATTCAGCCAGGCTGAATTGAAGATTTCCTATAGAAACCTTAATTCAGCCAGGCTGAATTGAAGATTTCCTATAGAAACCTTAATTCAGCCAGGCTGAATTGAAGATTTCCTATAGAAACCTTAATTCAGCCAGGCTGAATTGAAGATTTCCTATAGAAACCTTAATTCAGCCAGGCTGAATTGAAGATTTCCTATAGAAACCTTAATTCAGCCAGGCTGAATTGAAGATTTCCTATAGAAACCTTAATTCAGCCAGGCTGAATTGAAGATTTCCTATAGAAACCTTAATTCAGCCAGGCTGAATTGAAGATTTCCTATAGAAACCTTAATTCAGCCAGGCTGAATTGAAGATTTCCTATAGAAACCTTAATTCAGCCAGGCTGAATTGAAGATTTCCTATAGAAACCTTAATTCAGCCAGGCTGAATTGAAGATTTCCTATAGAAACCTTAATTCAGCCAGGCTGAATTGAAGATTTCCTATAGAAACCTTAATTCAGCCAGGCTGAATTGAAGATTTCCTATAGAAACCTTAATTCAGCCAGGCTGAATTGAAGATTTCCTATAGAAACCTTAATTCAGCCAGGCTGAATTGAAGATTTCCTATAGAAACCTTAATTCAGCCAGGCTGAATTGAAGATTTCCTATAGAAACCTTAATTCAGCCAGGCTGAATTGAAGATTTCCTATAGAAACCTTAATTCAGCCAGGCTGAATTGAAGATTTCCTATAGAAACCTTAATTCAGCCAGGCTGAATTGAAGATTTCCTATAGAAACCTTAATTCAGCCAGGCTGAATTGAAGATTTCCTATAGAAACCTTAATTCAGCCAGGCTGAATTGAAGATTTCCTATAGAAACCTTAATTCAGCCAGGCTGAATTGAAGATTTCCTATAGAAACCATTCAGCTGGGCTGAATTGAAGATTTCCTATGGAAACCTTAATTCAGCTGGGCTGAATTCAAGATTTCCTATGGAAACCTTAATTCAGCTGGGCTGAATTGGAGATAATTATTTTCAATTTGGGCCAATTAGCATGGCAAAAGTGAAGGTTTTTCTGTCTGTGATCTCCATTAGAGCTGCTCTCCATGGAACTGACAGAGTTACCTCAACCGACATCATCTGGTGCTAATTGTAATTGAGAATAGTTATTTCTTGTTTTTCAGTTTTCTCTTCGTATGAATCTACAATAATTGCAATCAATCACGGATTTTGGGTATGAAGCAACAACACGGAACTGCTGCAACACTTTGTAGGATAATTGCCTGAAGATTTAATTTCGGAAAACGAAAAACAATAACCATTACAAATGCACAAATCATGTTTATTAATTGCGAATGCAAAGTTTTTATTCGATTATCACGAAGTCAGAGACACAAGAAAAAATAATACGAAAACAATCGAAGTTAAAAAAAAAAATAATTTACGGAACCTTTCCCTAAAAATTGTCTGCCAGTGATAAACGGTTTTGCGGAACACCACAAAGATATGTTGTTGCAACACCAAGTGTGTTCATGTGCAGCCTACGATATTAATATTTTTGATTGCTGTGAACATAATTGTTTTTAATATTTGACGCATAGGGTAACACAGTGGAGTGATGGGAAATATAAAAACATGATTTTCAGATCACGGACTCTTAAAGATCAATAAAAGGACAGGTAGACTTTATAGATGAGTTTATAAACTAACTAATTTCCGGGGTGTCTTTATTGGCCGTCGAGAGGCCAGGAAGGTTTTAGAGGCCTGCTAAAGGCACGTTGTTGGCCAGCGGGAAGGCCATAGACCAGGCAAAGACTAGAGAGTCTTTATAAACAATCTGGAGGGCCAGGGAGACTCTATAAAACAGCTGAGGGCTTTATAGACATTCTGAAAGCCAAAAAGTCTTTATAGACCCACTGAAGGTCAGGAAGTCTTTATAGACTACTTGTAGGCCAGGGGACTTTATAGACATTCTGAAGATAGATAGTCTTTATAGACCTGTTGAAGATCAATACAGACGAGCTGAAAGACCAACTTATAGGCCAGAAAAATCGTTATAGGAAGGCCAGGAAGTCTTTAATTGACTAGCAGGAGACAATGGAGTCTGTATAGACCAGCTGAGGGTCGGGGAGTATTTATAGACTAGGGAGATTATATAGACCAGGTGAAGACCAAGGAGTCTTTGAAGATCAGCTGAGGGTCAGGGAGTCTTTGTAGACGACCTGAAGGGCAGGGTGTCTTATTATACCAGCTGAGGCCCAGGGAGTCATTGTGACGACCTGACCAGGGAGTCATTGTGGCTAGCGGGAGGCCTGGGTGAGGGAGTCTTTGTAGACGACCTGAAGGGCAGGGTGTCTTATTATACTAGCTGAGGGTCAGGGAGTCATTGTGACGACCTGACCAGGGAGTCATTGTGGCTAGCGGGAGGCCTGGGTGACATTATTGACTAGCTTAAGGCCTTGGGGTCTTTATAGACGGGGTGGAAGGCAGGGAGTCTTTACTGTGAGCAGAGGGGCAGAGAGTCTTTATAGAGTCTTTGTAGTCGAACTGAAGGGCAGGTATTTTTTATAGAACAGCTGAGGGCTAGGACGTCTTTATAGATCATCAGAAGGCCAGTGAGCCTTTATAGACCAGCTGAAGGTCAGGGTAAAATTTTAAAGACCGGCCTAACAGGAGAAGACCAAGATGTCTTTATTGAAGAAAGGAGTTTTTGTAAATCAGTTGAAAACTAGAGAGTTCTTATAGACCTGCTTAGGCCAATGAAGGGTCAGGAGTTTTAATAAACGAGATAAAGGACAGGGAGCTTTTTTAGACCACCAGAAGGCCAGGAAGCCCATTTAAACCAGGCCAGGTTGTATTTATTGATCAGATGAATGCCAGGGGGTCTTCATAGACGAGCTGGAGATCAGGTAGTGGTTTTAGGCGTCCTGGAGGTTAATTATTCTTAAATGGCCAGGGAGCCTTTTAAACGAGTTGAAGGCCAAGAATTCTTGAAGGTCAAGAGCCAGTGAATCCAT
Organism: Musca vetustissima; assembly: GCF_032173495.1. Lineage (NCBI taxonomy): Eukaryota > Metazoa > Arthropoda > Insecta > Diptera > Muscidae > Musca > Musca vetustissima. The sequence continues at coordinate 8,021 of NW_026878661.1, read as the reverse complement.
CGAAGACGAACGACCTGTGAGCCTATTATAGAGGAGCTGAAGGGCCTACAAGTCTATCATCGAGGAGCCGAAGAACCAGTAAAGCTATAATATACGATCTGAGGAGTCCGTGAGTCAATCAAGTGTGAGCTGAAGATCCAGCGAATCTGTCATAGACCAGCTGAAGTGTCAGTGAGGTTATCATAATCGAGCTAAAGGATAAGTCAGCTGAAGGACAAGTGCATCACCAATAAAAGGCCTGAGAGGTCGATACGTCTATCAGGTCGACTGAGGTTACAATCAGGCTATCACAGATGCTGAGCAGGATGAGGTTCCAATCAGTCTATCGTAGACGCTGACCAGGGCTATTTGCTTACGTGCCAGTCCTTCAGGGCCCCTAGGTATGCCGATCTATCCTGGCAGTTGGTGTTGACCCTGCGAGGATCATCGTTCTGGAAGTGGTTCATACCTAAATCGTAGCTAGTTATTCGGTTCGGTGTGGAGTTGCATTACAACCGGGTGCTCTACCAATACAAAGGCAGGAGTTTAAAATGGGCTCTGCTCCTCATCCAATGAGGTGATCATGTCCAAATAAGTGTAATAGATTTGTACCTGCATTTTGGTGGTGGGGCGTTGGTTGATACGTTGTATTAACTGGTGTTTACCGTGGGGTAAGACCGCAAGGTAGGTACTCACGTAATCTAAGCATTGTTGGCCTCTCAACCCAATCTATGATAGCCTAATTTGATCCTTAGGGAGACTCAGGAATCCTTAAGCCTATCAGAACCTGGCAGCCTATATACAAGAGCTAAGTAGCCAATGAGTTCAACATAGAGGATATGAAAATCGAAGGGTTTTCCTTCGGATCATCCTACTTCCCAACACCCTTTTAATGTTGTTTTCGCATTTATTTTTGTGTCGGTTATTTGCGTACAGTTCCCAACAGAGATTTTTTTCATTTGCTACAAAACTGAAGTACAAATTTATGAATATGATTTCATTTGTTTCCCCCAATGATCGCTGGTCCTGCAGCGAGGTGCCAGCACAAGTTGTAATGCAGCGAAATCATTGATTTTAACTACCCACATAAAAGGTGTCATGATTTCTATATGAATATAATAGGGAACATTATCGAGGGGTGTGAAATCTTCAATTCAGCTCGGCTGAATTAAGGTTTCTATAGGAAATCTTCAATTCAGCCCGGTTGAATTTGGATTTCTATAGGAAATCTTCAATTCAGCCCGGTTGAATTAAGGTTTCCATAGGAAATCTTCAATTCAGCCTGGCTGAATTAAGGTTTCCATAGGAAATCTTCAATTCAGCCTGGCTGAATTAAGGTTTCCATAGGAAATCTTCAATTCAGCCTGGCTGAATTAAGGTTTCCATAGGAAATCTTCAATTCAGCCTGGCTGAATTAAGGTTTCCATAGGAAATCTTCAATTCAGCCTGGCTGAATTAAGGTTTCCATAGGAAATCTTCAATTCAGCCTGGCTGAATTAAGGTTTCCATAGGAAATCTTCAATTCAGCCTGGCTGAATTAAGGTTTCCATAGGAAATCTTCAATTCAGCCTGGCTGAATTAAGGTTTCCATAGGAAATCTTCAATTCAGCCTGGCTGAATTAAGGTTTCCATAGGAAATCTTCAATTCAGCCTGGCTGAATTAAGGTTTCCATAGGAAATCTTCAATTCAGCCTTGCTGAGTTAAGGTTTATATAGGAAATCTTCAATTCATCTTTGCTGAGTTAAGGTTTATATAGGAAATCTTCAATTCAGCCTTGCTGAAATATGTTTTACATAGGTAAGCTTCAATTCAGCCTAGCTGAATTAAGGTTTCCACAGGTAAGCTTCAATTCACCCCGGCTGAATTAAGGTTTCTGTAGGAAATTTTCAATTCAGCCTAGTTGAATTAAGGTTTCCGTAGGAAATCTTCAATTCAGCTTTGCTGAATTAAGGTTTCCATAGGAAATCTTCAATTCAGCCTTGCTGAATTAAGGTCTCCATAGGAAATCTTCAATTCAGCCTCGCTGAATTAAGGTTTCCATAGGAAATCTTCAATTCAGCCTCGCTGAATTAAGGTTTCCATAGGAAATCTTCAATTCAGCCTGGCTGAATTAAGGATTCCATAGGGAATCTTCAATTCAGCCTGGCTGAATTAGGGATTCCATAGGAAATCTTCAATTCAGCCTGGCTAAATTAAGGTTTCCATAGGAAATCTTCAATTCAGCCTGCCTGAACTAAGGTTTCCGTAGGAAATCTTCAATTCAGCCTGGCTGAATTAAGGTTTCCATAGGAAAACTTCAATAAAACTTCAATTCAGCGCAGCTGAATTAACGGGAAACTTCAATTCAGCCCAGCTGAATTAGGTGTATATTCGGAAATCTGTAATTCATCTTAGCTGAATTTGAGTTTCAGTTGAAATTCTTCAATTCAGCTTAACTGAATTGGTGGTTTGTTTGAAAATCTTCATTGCAACTTAGCTATATTGGTTTGTTTAGTTGGAAATCTTCAATTCCGCTTGGCTGAATTAACCAGGAACTGCATTATGTTTTCGAATTCATGGCCAAAGGTGTGAATCATTTATCAGATTTACATACAAATCCATTAAATTTTCTTTTACAAGTGTTAGATTGTGGTTGGACTTTGTTGTTGCACTTTTAAGGAACTAATTCAATATTCCAAACGCGTTCAGTGAAAAACAAGCCGTTTTTTTTGACATGTACAACAAAAAACAAGATTTGTTTTTTTGTCAAACGATTTTCGAAACTAACACTTCATTGAGAAAAACTGAACGGAGCGACACGTACATAAATTTGAAATCCAAAATCTGGTAATAAAACGCCCGAAACCACAAAAGAACAAAAACAAACACCAGTTGCAACTAAGACAACGAACGTGTCATCGACCAAACAACAACAATGACAGACAGCAAACTTGTTGCTGGCCGTTAAATGGCGGAGGATTGTTGTCGTTGTTGTAACTAACAATGGTCGTTGGCTGCTGGTTGGCGATCGAGTTTTTTAATCGGACGGTTGTTTGGTTCTAGACCCCAAATCTCAGTGGCCTCAACAACAACAAAAACACCAAGAATGGCCCGCATTGCAATCCGAATTACAGCTCAAAGTTATGGCTTTATTAGCCGAAATTCTATGGCTTGCAGGTATGAATGCGCGAATACCGAGGGGGCTTGACAGTGATTGAAAACTTTTGATTGTTGAAAAAATATGTTTTTGTTGCTTTTTTAAAAAAAGATGTGAAATCACATCAGCAATGTCATTGTTTGTTGTTGCTGTTGGATGCATTTGTAATGAATTAATTTATGTCGCTAGATTTGTAATTTTTTTTCAATTCTCTTTTTTGTAGAGCAGACTCGAACAAAAACCAATGATGATCTAGAAAAAAACTGAATGTTCAATATGATCGATTGATCAATTACAAACAATGTTGGAATGTATTGATATGCTATTTAAGAAAAAAATCAGCAAATACATTGAGAAAACCCCAATTAAGCTAAGCTGAATTGAAGATTTCACAAAGAAATCACAATTCAGCAAATCGTAATTGAAGACTTCCTATAGAAACCTTAATTCAGCTGGGCTGAATTGAAGACTTCCTATAGAAACCTTAATCCAGCTGGGCTGAATTGAAGATTTCCTATAGAAACCTTAATTCAGCTGGGCTGAATTAAAGATTTCCTATAGAAACCATAATTCAGCTGGGCTGAATTGAAGATTTCCTATAGAAACCTTAATTCAGCCAGGCTGAATTGAAGATTTCCTATAGAAACCTCAATTCAGCCAGGCTGAATTGAAGATTTCCCCTTATTCAGAAACCTTAGAAAACTTAATTCAGCCAGGCTGAATTGAAGATTTCCTATAGAAACCTTAATTCAGCCAGGCTGAATTGAAGATTTCCTATAGAAACCTTAATTCATCCAGGCTGAATTGAAGATTTCCTATAGAAACCTTAATTCAGCCAGGCTGAATTGAAGATTTCCTATAGAAACCTTAATTCAGCCAGGCTGAATTGAAGATTTCCTATAGAAACCTTAATTCAGCCAGGCTGAATTGAAGATTTCCTATAGAAACCTTAATTCAGCCAGGCTGAATTGAAGATTTCCTATAGAAACCTTAATTCAGCCAGGCTGAATTGAAGATTTCCTATAGAAACCTTAATTCAGCCAGGCTGAATTGAAGATTTCCTATAGAAACCTTAATTCAGCCAGGCTGAATTGAAGATTTCCTATAGAAACCTTAATTCAGCCAGGCTGAATTGAAGATTTCCTATAGAAACCTTAGTTCAGCCAGGCTGAATTGAAGATTTCCTATAGAAACCTTAGTTCAGCCAGGCTGAATTGAAGATTTCCTATAGAAACCTTAATTCAGCCAGGCTGAATTGAAGATTTCCTATAGAAACCTTAATTCAGCCAGGCTGAATTGAAGATTTCCTATAGAAACCTTAATTCAGCCAGGCTGAACTGATGATTTCATATAGAAACCTTAATTCAGCCAGGCTGAATTGAAGATTTCCTATAGAAACCTTAATTCAGCCAGGCTGAATTTAAGATTTCCTAAAGAAACCTTAATTCAGCCAGGCTGAATTGAAGATTTCCTTTAGAAATCTCTATTCAGCCAGGCTGAATTGAAGATTTCCTTTAGAAATCTCTATTCAGCCAGGCTGAATTGAAGATTTCCTTTAGAAACCTTAATTCAGCCAGGCTGAATTTAAGATTTCCTGTAGAAACCTTAATTCAGCCGGGCTGAATTGAAGATTTCCTATAGAAATCATAATTCAGCCGGTCTGAATTGATTTTTTTAATTAAATTAATTTTCTTTGAGTGTTTCAGATTCATCTCTTATCTGGGTAATAAACTCGTTACCGTTTGTTGACCATCATACGTGTATGGCGAACAGGCCGACCGACATGCATAGGTAGCTTGATGAGGCCAATGGCGGCTCTGACAATCGCAACTATCGATCATTTGATGAATGCATGTCGAACAAAATGTCAGCCTATGATAGTGGCATTTTGTCACAACTGGATGCATTTCGGACTAGTTTTCCCACTCCACATTTAGCTGAATTAGTGGTAAATGATACTTTCTTAAGCCTTCTTTTTGTTGTTGTTGTTGTTTTTGTTTGAAGATCTGTTATCTTTCTTCTAGAGCGGAGTTTCTAGGGAAAGAAAAAAATGAAACGACAGAGAATCGAGAATCCACTAAAAAGTCACGCCAACCCAACGCCGAAGCTTCATACCAAGAAGCCTCCGCAATAGCTTTACATTAAAAATTCATCAGATCAAGGCGACTACGGATACTGAGAACAAAACAAAAAACACGTAACAAAAAAAAAAAGAAAACAAATAGAGAAACATGGTTAAGTGATCCGCAACATATGGAGGGGTGGCAGTCGTCCCAACTGCTGGTTGGCTCCACACTGGTGGTTTTTATCTTCCCCAAACCATGGAAGCTAGACAAAATTCTGGTTTTTTTTTTTTGTTTATATTGGCGTAATGAGGTTCTGGGAGAGCAACCGGTTGGATGATGGCAGATTTTACAACAAACAAAAAAAACAACAAAGCTTGAACAAATAAGAAGAAAATGCAAAAGGAATAATAAACAGCATAAATTCAGCTAGGCTGAATTGAAGATTTCCTAAGGAAACCTTAATTCAGCCAGGTTGAATTGAAGATTTCCTAAGGAAATCTTAATTCAGCCAGGCCGACTTGAAGGTTGTCTATAGAAACCTTAATTCAGCAAGGCTAAATTGAAGATATGCTATGGAAATCTTAATTCAACCAGGCTGAATTGAAGATCTCCAATGGAAATCCTTATTCAGCAATGCTGAATTAAATATTTCCTATGAAAACCTTAATTCAGCTGGGCTGAATTGAAGATTTCCTATGGAAACCTTAATTCAGCTGGGCTGAATTGAAGATTTCCTATGGAAACCTTAATTCAGCTGGGCTGAATTGAAGATTTCCTATGGAAACCTTAATTCAGCTGGGCTAAATTGAAGATTTCCTATGGAAACCTTAATTCAGCTGGGCTGAATTGAAGATTTCCTATGGAAACCTTAATTCAGCCAGGCTGAATTGAAGATTTCCTATGGAAACCTTAATTCAGCCAGGCTGAATTGAAGATTTCCTATGGAAACCTTAATTCAGCCAGGCTGAATTGAAGATTTCCAATGGAAACCTTAATTCAGCCAGGCTGAATTGAAGATTTCCAATGGAAACCTTAATTCAGCCAAGCTGAATTGAAGATTTCCTATGGAAACCTTAATTCAGCCAGGCTGAATTGAAGATTTCCTGTGGAAACCTTAATTCAGCAAGGCTGAATTGAAGATTTCCTATGGAAACCTTAATTCAGCCAGGCTGAATTGAAGATTTCCTATGGAAACCTTAATTCAGCCAGGCTGAATTGAAGATTTCCTATGGAAACCTTAATTCAGCCAGGCTGAATTAAAGATTTCCTATGGAAACCTTAATTCAGCCAGGCTGAATTGAAGATTTCCTATGGAAACCTTAATTCAGCCAGGCTGAATTGAAGATTTCCTATGGAAACCTTAATTCAGCCAGGCTGAATTGAAGATTTCCTATGGAAACCTTAATTCAGCCAGGCTGAATTGAAGATTTCCTATGGAAACCTTAATTCAGCCAGGCTGAATTGAAGATTTCCTATGGAAACCTTAATTCAGCCAGGCTGAATTGAAGATTTCCTATGGAAACCTTAATTCAGCCAGGCTGAATTGAAGATTTCCTATGGAAACCTTAATTCAGCCAGGCTGAATTGAAGATTTCCTATGGAAACCTTAATTCAGACAGGTTGAATTGAAGATTTCCTATGGAAACCTTAATTCAGCCAGGCTGAATTGAAGATTTCCTATGGAAACCTTAATTCAGCCAGGCTGAATTGAAGATTTCCTATGGAAACCTTAATTCAGCCAGGCTAAATTGAAGATTTCCTATGGAAACCTTAATTCAGCCAGGCTGAATTTTAGATTTCCTATGGAAACCTTAATTCAGCCAGGCTGAATTGAAGATTTCCTATGGAAACCTTAATTCAGCCAGGCTGAATTGAAGATTTCCTATGGAAACCTTAATTCAGCCAGGCTGAATTGAAGATTTCCTATGGAAACCTTAATTCAGCCAGGCTGAATTGAAGATTTCCTATGGAAACCTTAATTCAGCCAGGCTGAATTGAAGATTTCCAATGGAAACCTTAATTCAGCCAAGCTGAATTGAAGATTTCCAATGGAAACCTTAATTCAGCCAAGCTGAATTGAAGATTTCCAATGGAAACCTTAATTCAGCCAGGCTGAATTGAAGATTTCCTATGGAAACCTTAATTCAGCCAGGCTGAATTGAAGATTTCCTTTGGAAACCTTAATTCAGCCAAGCTGAATTGAAGATTCCCTATGGAAACCTTAATTCAGCCAAGCTGAATTGAAGATTTCCTATGGAAACCTTAATTCAGCCAAGCTGAATTGAAGATTTCCTATGGAAACCTTAATTCAGCCAGGCTGAATTGAAGATTTCCTATGGAAACCTTAATTCAGCCAGGCTTAATTGAAGATTTCCTATGGAAACCTTAATTCAGCCAGGCTGAAACCTTAATCAGGCTGAATTGAAGGTTTCCTTTACCCTCATAATAAAACTTGCCATTTTATAGCTCCATTTGAAACCCAAACACAACATTTGTCATAAAATAGCAACAACAACAATCTTCAGTCGTTTTAAACGAAGTTGTAAAAAATGTAAATCGTCGCAATAAAATTACAAAAATTACACACATTAAAGTTGTTGTCCGCTTAAAGTTCTGACTTTTAATAACTTCATTGCCAGAATACCAACAGCCATAAACGGAGAGGAATGGCAACACACTTGTTAAAATTGAAGAAGTGATCTGTGGGCTCATGAACGCATTCACTCTCCATCCCTCTCTCTCTCTGTCTCTCTCTACGTTTCTCTCTGGAGTTGGCAAAATCCCGAAGAGTTCAAAAACCTTTGAGACAGCAAGCAAAAACAGTATTAGGATATGGTCG
>NW_026878660.1:0-25158 GCF_032173495.1 Musca vetustissima | reverse complement strand
GCGGCACCTCTCATTATTCGCTATTTTGGGGATCTTTATATTTTTTAGGATTCTTATTTGAAAGAAAATCTTTTCTACCAAAAATTATCAATATAGGCTAATGTTTCGGGGTATATCCCATATAAGGGTACCCAAAAAAATATATATATTCGGTATTTTGCGGAGCTTGGACACGTTTTTCAACCTAATCAGATGTAATATGTTATTTTGGGTTCTCATTGGGTAATAAATCTCCTTGCCAAAAATTATCAAAATTGGTTCAGTTTTTAGAATAGCCCCCATATAAGGGTACCCCCAAATATTTGGTATTTTGTAGTTTTTTTCACGTTTTTCCACCTAAACAGCAGCAATTTGGTTTTTTGGGTTCTCATTGGGTAATACATCTTCCTACCAAAAATTATCAAAATTGATTAAATTTTTAGTATAGTCCCCATATAAGGGTACCTCCAAATATTCGGTATTTTGAAGGGTTTTGACACATTTTTCAACCAATTTGGCTGTAATTTTAGATATTTTTGATGATTTTTGAGTTGTCAATCCACCAAAAAATATCAGTAACGGCCGATGATTCCGGAAAGTATATCCATATAATGGTACACCCCCCTTATTCCGTATTGTGGGTGAATTTTTCAATAGAATTTTCTCTAATTTGTTTATTTCAGCTTCTAATGGGGTTTCCAAGCTTCCCATCAATAAAAAAATCAATATCGTTCCACGATTGGATATAGTTCCCATATAACGGTACCGATCTATTTTCGGTATTTTGAAGGCTTTGGCTGGATTTCCCCCTACCGGCATGACTGTAATTTGTTACAAATGGTTCCTCAGGGCATTCATACGTCTATATCGAAATTAGGCAATATAGGTCTCTGATTTAACATAAGATCCCAACCGATTTAAGGCATATTGTGTAGGGTATCAAACATTATCAGTACCGACCCATGATTCCGGAAAACATACCCATATAATGGTACACCCCCCCCCCTTTATTCCGTATTGTGGGTGAATTTTTCAATGGAATTGGCTCTAATTTGTTTATTTCAGGTTCTAATGGGGTTTAAAATTTTCCTATCAATAATTTTCGTTCCGCGTTTTGGTATAGCTCCCATATAACGGCACCAATTCATTTTCGATATTTTGGAAGGCTTTGGCTAGATTTCCCCCCACCGACATGACTGTAATTTGTAACAAAGTGTTCCTCAGGGCTTTCATACATTTATACCGAAATTATGCAATATAGGTCTCTGATTTAACATAAGATCCCAACCGATTTAAGGCATATTGTGTAGAGTATAAAATGTTCTGCCTGTCCGAACTAAATGACGTTTTAACATGGTTTCCAATATATTTCCAAGGTCCATTAATTTATATACATATATTTTTTTACAAAATGTAATCAAGATTTCCAAATATGGCCAATTTCTTTGATTTTTTATATCAACAGCCAATGAAAATTTTTAATTTTTTAAATTTTTTTCTTAAGTATACTTACCTCAACATTTTTTTTTTTTTGAAAATACCTGAATTCCATAGGTGAATTTCATTATTTGGCTTCCCCAATCTAAAACAAAACTGCAAGAAATTTGGTCCTGAGTTTGGTAAACCCCCTTGGACAGAAGTGTATTATACCCCGTTGTAATTACTTTGATGGCATCAAAATATTCTTGGATAAATTCATCCTTTCTTATAAAATAAATAAAAAATGGAGTTATTTTTTTTTCTTGCGAGCAGACTAAGATAGTCAAAATAAATTGTCATTTATTTATTTATTTTCAATATTCAATATTATAAACATTAAAAAATATATTTTTATTCCGGTTTTGCTCTAATGAGCATTTCGGCATATACATATGAATACTTATATGTATTTTTCCAATGGTACCATTCTATGCCTTGTGTTTTAGCTTCATATCTATATTTTCCAAATAGATGACTGCAAAGAAAAGTTAGGAAAAGAAATTGAAAACAAAAATAATGTGTAATCAAAAATGATAGCTATACCTGTGCGAACACTTATTAAACCACCAACCGCCTTCCATTTGCTTGGCACAATTACCACCACTGTTATCATTATCCTCATCGAAGGTAGTAAACTTCATACCTTTGTGAGATGACAAGGAATCACCAGCAGTGCCACTGTATTTGCCTAGTACCTTGAGTCGATATTTCTCGGCTTCATTTCCGATTTGGAAGCCATCATAGAGGGCATAACGTTCCTCATCATCCCAATCTCTTAAAATTACTTTAAGTTGGATGTTAGGAACGGTTGTTGTCAATTCATGCAATCTGTCTAGGCCAATAAAGAAATCGTCGTGAGGTGGTTTACCGAAACCCACCTTATAAGCTCGCCAGTTCCTGTTAAAATCGACTGAGCCGTCCTTGCGACTGGCAATTGTTGTCCAATATCGTAAAGTCCAAAGGTTTTCTCTAGAAAAATATTAAAAACAATCTTCGCATTAGTAGGCAACTCCGAAATTATATATATGTATATGTATATATATATATATATATTAACCGATTTCAACAAAACTGAACTAGTTTGGAATCGGACATACCTATTTATGGCAGCTATATCTAAATCTAAAGCGATTTTCACCAATTTCAATTGGGTTCATGGATGTGTCGAATTCCATCTCCTTTCGCGTCATAAATGCGAACTGACAATTCGCCAAATCGATGTCGACTTTTGATTTTTGAGAAAATCGCAAATAGATTTTCAGTTTTCTTCATAAATACTTGGTTTATTATCACAAAGTCCAAAATTTAAAAATAACTTTCTGAGTAAAAATTACACAGTAGTTTATGTTCAGAGAGTTTGTTCTCTCATGTGGAAATATTGGAAAGAGTTATCGAACAACATCCGGTAAGAAATCAAATGTATCTGTCACAACTTGAAGATGTTAAGAAATCAGATACAAAATAACAAATTTTAATAAACTAATTTTGTTTAATACATGCTATAATACGTTGTATATTTTAATTTCAGATTATTAAATTGACGGAAAAAAAATAATTTTATATTTGACAAAACAAACAAAACCAGTAAGGAATGTAGTAACGTCGGACTGGGCCGACTATATGATACCCTTCACAACTTTGAATATATTCCACATATTTATCATAACAGACGTCGCCTTTTCGAAAGAACATTGACATAAAATTGAAGAAACTTAAATCGAAATCTAACACGATTTTCTCGAAACTTAACACACGAGCAATGGTAGGGACAGATATCCATCTCAAAGACTCAAAAATCCCCTTGAACACGCAGAACAACATAAAGTGTAAATAAAAATACAGAAAAAACAACAAAATTTATGTAACTACACTTGTCCCGAGTGAACAAATATATAAAATCGTTTGTTAGAAATGCTTCAACGTACAAAACATTCAATTATAGTATCTTCAGTACATTGTAATTGTGTGCCGGTCGGCCAAACTTTGGGTCTTTAGTGCACCATTTACATTAAATAGGACGAAAATATATTTGGGAGCTAAATCTAAATCGGAAGCGATTTTCACAAAACTTAGCAAACATCATTCTGGATATAATTCAGTACTCTATGCCAAATTTCGTGTAAATCGAAAGATATATAGAGACTTTGGAGCCCCATTTACCGACGAAGGTGCTATATATAAATCGGAAATCTTTCGAATTGGCTGAAAGTCCCTACATATCTTTCGATCTTCTCGAAATTTGGCACACGTCACTCTAGACTCAATTGAGTACGCCATGTAAAATTTCGGGCATATCGAAAGATATATAGGGATTTTGGTGGATCTGAATCTGAACCGATTTTCTCGAAACTTAGCACATATCATTCGGGTCCTAATTTAGTACCCTATGCCAAATTTCGTGCAAATCGAAATATATGTAGTGACTTTCAGCCAATTCGAAAGATATATATGGACTTTGGTGCCCCATTTACCTTAAATCGGACAAAACTTTATACGGGCGTTATATCTAAATCTGAACCGATTTTCTACAATTTCAATAGGGTTCGTCCTTGGGCCAAATAAGTGAGCTAAGCCAAATTTCATCCAAATCGAATGCGACCTGTACTTTGTTTACAATTTAATATCTACTGACGGATACACGGACGGACTGACGGATATGCATAAATCGACTCAGAAAGTGATTCTATGCATATTCTCAAAAGGAACCATGTGTCAATCTCGTTTTCTTTTGCCTGTTACAAACATATGCACAAAAAAATAATACCCTGTACCACAGTGTGGTGATAAACATAAAAATTCTTACTGAGTACATTTTACCAGTAAGAATTTTTCAATACCCAGTACAAAACTGCCAAAAATTTCTCTCTCAACTCATTCTCATTTACTGAACTTTTAAGTTATCAAACAACATTCAGTAACAATTTGTACAAATTGTTGCAAATTATTGGGATATCAAACAAACCTATATTCTTCAACTTTCTTTTATTTGTTTACACCAATTCATACAAAAACAAGTGAAAAAGCGTTAAGTTCGGTCGGGCCGAACTTTGGATACCCTCCACCATAGACATACTGACAGGTACTAGAAATGAAAATATAGGGAACATACCAAGAAGTGGACCTATACCGACATTTCTAAAAACGGATTATGTAAACCATAATACACATTTTAGAAAATTTTAAAGGATAATTATACCCTCAGCCTTATGGCTAATGAGGGTGTATAGACTTTAACACGGTGAAAATGTGCCTCATCGAAATATTGGTTCTAGACCCCATGTTTCTTTGGACCAAATCAGTTTAAGAAAATTTAGATTTCATCCGAACTTTGCCCATCTTATTATTTCTTCCAAACTTCGTTCAAGTTCGAAGAAGGAAAATATCGGTCCACTCCTTCTGGTACCTCCCACACAGGAGCTAGGCCTAAATGCGTATTATAGTTCACATATAGTTAATTATCGAACCCTACGTTCTAGTTTTTTATCTCGATATCCTTCGCAGGTGAAATGATTACAACAGAGTCTTAGAACCAAACCCTAAACGCGGAACAAATTAGGTAACTATTTTAATATAAACAAGCGAAAAAGCGTTAAGTTCGGCCGGGCCCTCCACCATAGGTATACTCACAGGTACCTGAAATGAAAATATAGGGAAAATATCAAAAAGTGGATCTATACCGACATTTCTACAAACCGATTATGTAAACCATAATACAAATTTCAGAATAATTATTCCTTCAGCCTTATGGCTAATGAGGATGTATACACTTTGACACGGTGAAAATATGCCACATAGAAATATTGGTTCTAGACCCCGTGATTCGTTGGACCAAATTTTTTTTCAGAAAATTTTGATTTCATCCAAACTTTGCCCATCTTATTATTTCTTCCAAAGATAGTTCGAACATTGGGGAATATCGGTCCACTCCTTCTGGTACCTCCCACACATGGGCTAGACCTAAATGCGGGTTCATATATAGTTCACTATCGAACCTTACGTTCTAGTTTTTTATATCGATATCCTCCGCAGGTAAAATGATTACAGCAGAGTCTTAGAACGCCAAAATACCGAAAATTGGGGGGGGGGGGGGGGTACCTTTATATGGGAGCTATGCCTAAACGTGGGCCGATAAAGTCCACCTTCGAACAAAAAAGACAAAAGACGACTCTATGCAAAATTTAGTTGATCTATCTCAATTCGTTTAGACGCTAGAGAGATTACAACAGACGGACGGACGGACACGGCTACATGGTCATAGCATTTTACGCTGATCAAGAATATATATACTTTATAGGGTCGGAAATGATTATTTCGATGAGTTACACACGGAAAAACAAAATTAATATACCCTCCATATAATAAAATTTTTAGTAGATTTTTAATTAGTCGGTAAATTTCAAAATCAAAAGATCGAAAAATCGAGTTTTTGGTCAATGGCAAAAATCGAAAAGTCTAAAAATCGAGTTTTTTGTCAGAGGCAAAAATCGAAAATTCTACTTTTGCGCTTGACTGCGTATCTCTACACTAGCCCTACCGACTGATACTGATAATTTTAAATGATGTCATACATACCTCCAGTTGACTTCCTCGTTCTCGGTGGGACTTATTTTCGAAACGTCCTGTAGTATTTGCCTCATATCGAATTCTTGTTGACGTAGTCTGGAAATAAAAATGATTGTTTAATGGACTCCATAGGATATTCGAACAAAACTAAATTGAAATAAAAATGCCTAAGGCATTTTGTAGATTGAGCTTGAAATTTGTTAGTGAAGGGATCGGTTCCCTATAATATTTCCTGGTGTTCGAATATTAAATGTTTGGTCTATATTGAACGGTTGAAAAAACTTTTGGTTCATTTCATCCCCTAAATATTTAGCGATCATAAGCAAAAACTTTAAATTTTATGGTGTTCGGGACCTAAATGTGGCTCTCTCGAGCGACTGGAAAAGCAGACAAAGATAACTTCTCTTGTCCCAGCGGGTTTTACAATACCGGATTGATGGTGCTACAGCGCAATCCCCAGCGAGTCTTTGTCCACGACGTCACCTTCTTCGTCGAAGTACGAAAGTCCACCGCAGGTCTCTTTAACAGCCGTCCAATATGCAGCATTTAATACCATTATTTATCCCATGAATCGGTTGAATATATTGGTCGAGGCGCCGGCAGGAAACCAAGGTCAATGAAAATTGTTGCCCACAGTGTTGATATCGCTTGAACTATAAAAAACCTTTGGTACAGTCAATCATGCCAAATTGTTCGAGGATATCGAGAACACTTTTCTCCGGCCAAATTTGCAACGTTGGATAATCAACTGTATGTGTGGACCCGAGTCGTAGAGTTCCTGAAAAAGAAGCCCAAACGCCGTAAAAGCGGGGAGTTCCTCAAGGATATCTCTTTAACCTCTACCGTTCAGGTATTACACGCCCTCCGATGCGATTTCGACCACACACTACCCCAATATTCTCGTGGTCACATTCAACAGCATGTTCAAATCGTCCACGCAAACCACAGCTATCTGCGATAAGATGAAAAGTAGGAAAAATGTCCCCAAATCGCTTGACGGCAGTACTTGGGGCGCAGATACGGTAACCTTGATGACCTCTTACAAGGCGATGAGCAGGTCTGTGGCTAACTATGTAGCACCAGTGTTGTTCGTGAATGAAAGTGATATGCAGTGGAAGAATAATCAGACCTGCCAGAATACTGGGTGTCTTCTCATGACCAGCGGACCATCTTCATGATGACACGACATGAATTTTATTCTGATCGTGTATATATATATATATATAATGTATTAGATCTCCGATCAATATTTCGTGGTTATGCAAACGGAGTGACATATTTAATATACACTGGTCTCTGTAAAAACTTTCATACATACCTCTCCATCAAGTTGACATTCATCGATGATATTTGCTGCGCTATTTTTGTCATGTTCCCTTGCAATTCCTCTTGCCTGGAAATAAAACAAATGTGATTAATCCAGGGACCGTAACGGTTATAACTTATATCAAATCAGGTAAAAAATAACTGTTATTATGTGACCTAAATAAAAAAAAATCCACTTTAATTATTTATTTTTTAACGGAAAAAATAAACGTTGATTTTTAACTGTTAAAAATGATTTTTATTTTTTCCGTCAGGAAATAAAACTCTTTTTACGGAAAGTAGTTTATACAACTTGTAATCAGTTATAAAATTACAATTTATAAATCTCTGTCCTTATTACAATAAGTGTACACATAAGTAATCAAGATCAAAGGTAAAAAATATTTGTTATAAAATTTTAAAAAATAGTCTAGGGTACCAAATCATGAATATTAATTAAAGAATCATTCCCCTGACTATTAGGTCAAAGGTTACATAACTGGTACCAAACTCTATATGTTTATTTACGTAAAAAGAGTTTTATTTCCTGACGAAAAAAAAAAATAAAAATCCCAAAAAGACTTTTATTTTCTGACGGAAAAAATAAAAATCCCAAAAAGACTTTTATTTTTGACGGAAAAAATAAAAATCATTTTTAACAGTTAAAAATCAACGTTTATTTTTTTCCGTTAAAAAATAATCCTTAACATGGGAACTGAGAGTGTTTCTAACATAAAGATTTTTTGTTCCCATTTTAAAAAATAACTGTTATTTTCGGTCCCTGGATTAATCGTCAACATATTCGAATAAAATGTTGATATTGAATATTCTATCCCGATCGAGGTTCTAATGCAAACTGATGGGTGGTGACATTGCGAACATTACATGTTGACTTCGTGGCAGGCTTATCAAAAACAAATATTCCACAAAAATAAAAACTACGCAATTTTTTTTGTTGTGTCCCCTCCATCATAGAACGGAGGCTTTCATTTCAATAATCAGACCTGCCAAAATACTGGGTGTCTTCTCATATCACCAGCGGGTCATCTTCATGATGAGACGACATACATTTATTCTGATCATGGATGCATAGAATCTATTTGGATCTCCGATCAATATTTCGAGGTGATCCAAACGGAGTGACACATTTAATATACACTGGTCTCTGTAAATATTTTTATACATACCTCTCCATCAAGGTGACATTCATCGATGACATTTGTTGCTCCACTATTTTTGCCATGTTCCCTTCTAGTTCCCCTTGCCTGGAAATAAAACAAATGTGATTAATCGTCAACTTATTCGAATAAAATTTTGATATTGAATACTCAAATCATATTAAGGATTGGATATTTTGGTTTCTTTATCGTTGGATGTTTTTGAGGGTAGGTTGGGTGGGTGTGGTTCGATTTCTCGAACACCATTATTGGACACGAAGAAGTTTATCACGGAGTAGAGTATCTTACCTTTTGGTCAAATCATCAATTCTGAAATAAAATAGGAGAATAAAATCGAAATCTTTTAAAATTTAATTCACTTAATTTTCAGTTTCAAATACTTACTTCTGAGTCACGTCCAGCAGATTGGTGTTTAGTTTATTTATTTCGCTATACATTCTAGTCATTTCGCTGCGCATTTCCTTCGTTTCGTTGTGCATTTCCTTCATTTCGGTGTGCATTTCCTTCGTTTCACTGTTCATGTTCTTCGACACCACCAATACTTCATTCACTTTCAGAAATAAATCACTCCACAGAAACAGTTGTTGTTCGTCTTCATAGGGATTCTAAAATGTTGATTGTGAATTAAATTTTATTGAAATATTTCGAATTCAAGATTTTAGACTTATAATTACATAATATTCTTCAGTGGTAGTGGTGTCTTCGTCGGAGATGATAGTGGTGTTTTCGGGGATGGCTGTGTCGTCGTTGGAGACCGTAGTGGTGTCGTTCTTGAGGAGGGTAATCATGTCGCCGGATATGGTAGTGGTGTCTTCCTCAACTATGGTACTGACGGTGGAGGCAACGACATTGTCGTCTGCCTTATTTCCCACTATTATTTGTAATACTATTACTACGAATAAAAGAATAGCTTTGATTTTCATTTTGATTAATCTATACCGATCGAGGTTCTAATGCAAACTGATGAGTGGCGACATTGCGAACATTACATGTTGACTTCGAGGCAGGCTTATCAGAAACAAATATTCCGCAAAAATAAAAACAACGCAATTTTTTTTTTTTTTTGTCCCCCTCCACTACAGAACGGAGGCTTTCATTTCTCTGTTTGCAACACATGGAAATATTCACCGTAAACCCCAACAAGGCGTGTTGTTTTTTTTTTTAATGTTTTTGAAGCTCAAACAAAGGTGTATTTTTTTAAAAACAATTTTTGAGCACTCAAAAAAAATGGCATTGAATAAAAAAAAATATTTTTTCTTCAAAGCTCCCATGAAGATACGGATATTTTTAAAAATATTTTTCATGATGCCCTTCCAATGGCGTGCATTTTTTAAAAATATTTTTTAATGGCCCACAAAAAAAAAAATAAATAAAAGATTTCTAGTCTCCAACAAATGCGTGCTTTTTTTAAATAGTTTTTTCTATGTCTCAAAATAGGCGTGATTTTTTTTAAGTAATATTTGAAGGCTCCCACAAAGACTTGAATTTTTTGAAAATTTGTTTTTCAAGGCTCCAAAGAAATTTATCGATGTTTTAAAAATATTTTTTCAAAGCTCCAATAAAGGCTTGGATTATTAATGTTTTTTTTTCAAGGCTTCAAATAATGCTTCGATTTTTGAAAAATATATTTTTCACGCTTCAACGATGGTGTGGATTTTTTTTAATAGTTTTCAATGTTCCAAAAAGGTGTATATTTCTTAAAAATATGTTTTCAAGGCTCCATCAAAGGCGGGGATTATTTCACAAAATATATTTTAAGGCTCCCACAAGGTATGGATTTTTTTAAAAATATTTTTTAATGCGTTTCCAAAGACGTCAATTTTTTAAAAATATTTTTCAAGACTAGATTGGAGTCGGGAATTTTTTTAAGCCCAATAAAATTTATTATTGTCGCATAGTGGTGGGAATGTAGTATCTCTCTGGCTTTCCTTTTCATTGTAACTTCGATCATGTAGCTCATATCGAAAGAGAAATTAATAAAAAAACATTTACATGAATGATCCTTCGCCCTAAAAAGGCATAAAAACCAAACACAAAAAAATCAGCTTGAGCCCGGCTGGGATTTGAACCCTGGTTCCCATGGCATCTGTTGATGTCCAGCGCCTTAGCGTTCAAAGCCACCTCCTTATCTGCCCAAGGTTGCACAATATGCAGTTGCATCCCATTGAAGAAAAATATTGTAGTCTGTATGGAAAAAAAAAGTCCGTCCGTCACTACAAGAAAAATCTGCTCTGAAAATGAATGTTCTGGTGTGATGCCAAATGTCCGAACCTTGACACGGTTGAATTTAATTCGTAGATGCAATTTCGCAACAATAGTCGACATAAATACAACTTATCAAGTAAAGACATTTGTAAGCCTCTTTGCCCAATGTGCCTGACGAGCCGCATAACCAACAGCGAAACGCGTTGCATAGTGGTGGGAATGTAGTATCTCTCTGGCTTTCCTTTTCATTGCAACTCCGATCATGTAGCTCATCTCGAAAGAGAAATCAATAAAAAAGAAATTTGTCGATGTTTTAAAAATATTTTTTCAAAGCTCCAATAAAGGCTTGGATTTTTAATGTTTCCTTCTTCAAGGCCCCACAAAATGCTTCGATTTTTAAAAAATATTTTTTTCACGGCTCCAACGATGTTGTGGATTTTTTTTTATAGTTTTCAGTGTTCCAAAAAGGGGTATATTTTTTTAAAAATATGTTTTCAAGGCTCCATCAATGGCGGGGGATTATTTTAAAAAAATATATTTTAAGGCTCCCAGAAGGTATGGATTTTTTTTTCAAATATTTTGTAATGCGCTTCGAAAGGGGAGAATTTTTTAAAAATATTTTTCAAGACTAGATTCGAGTCGAGAATTTTTTTTAGGCCCAATAAAATTTATTATTGTTATCATCTCTCTTTTTAAATAACCCATTACCTTTAATGTTTTTGTTGTAAGAAATTATATTGAAACAAATATCAATTCAATTCTACTTTGGAGTTCAGATCAACTTTGAAGTTTAAAGCAATGAGTTAAAAAAATTTTAAATAAAAACAATTTTGTTAAATAAAAATTAAAGAAATTGCGTTTCAATATATTTAACTGGCACAGTCTATACAGTGACCCCACTTAATGTTACGATGTGTTTTCAAAAAAAAAAAATCCAAATTTGCATTTTAATAAACGAAAGTTTACAACAATAAATGAAATTGATAAGAACTAATAATATGCAGTGAAATAATAGAAATTATCGCTGACATGATTGTGTAAATTCAATTCAACAAATCGACAATTGACTGCATTTATAAAAGGGCCATATATTATAAAACCAAATTCAATAAAAAGCATTTGAACATTCGAGGTCATTCGAATATTCCAATAATTGATTACAACTTAAACCGAATATCGTACATTATTGACATCGAAAATAAAAAAATCAACAACAATGAACGAAGTTACGATGTATTCAAAACGGTATTATATACAAAAACAAGTAAAAATAATGTCAGTCAGTGTTGCCATCAGATATATACCCTCAGTCTATGGTTTGCGGTGGTCGGAATTGCACACAGGTCTTATTATTCTCTTTTTGTTTTGCAAGGTATGTTTTTATCAAATAGTTTTCAGATTTAATATTGATCAAATCGATTATTCGATTTGCTTGAATTTAATAAAATTTATAATTTAAAAAAAAACTGACCCTTACTAGAGCGGAATTTGATCTAGGCTTTGTAATGATAATAGATGATGCAAAGTTTGCTTCAAAACATCACACATTCCATTCGCCTGATATTGGATGAAGAGGCTGTCCATGTCTTAAAAAAATTGGGGCCAAAATCCCAGTTGGAGTGAGACGAACGCGGCATTGTTCAACAACATTGGAATCCACGAGTCATATCATTACCTGTATCATCAGGCTTTTGAAGCCGAAAAAAAACGTTTGTATTACTAATTACTATAAAACCATAAGAGAAGTATTATGTAAATTAAACGAAAACCAGCAAGAAAAGTTGTAAAGTCGGACAGGGCCGACTATATGCTACCCTTCAACACTTTGGGTATATTCGTCATATGTATCCTAACAGACGTCTCCGTTACGAAGGAACATTGCCATATGACAAACGGAACGAACTTAAATGTGCAATCTCTTTATATATGTGAACCGACTAACATCAACCTATGCTAAATTTTTGGAAATCGATTTATAGCAAACTTGACACAAGCTATGTGGTGTGCTGCGCTGTTCGAAATTTAATCTCCATTAGACAGCCGTTGATTATTTGATAGGTCGCAAATATATATGGAAGCTATGTTTGAATCTGCAACAAATTTCAACAAAACGCAATAAAGCCATCCTCAATTTGATACGTTGTGCAAAAGTTCGTGTCAATCGGACAAGCATTAGGAGTTTGATGCACTATTTACATTAACTCGGACGAAAATATATATGGGAGCTATATCGAAATCTTAACCGATTTTTATGAAACTTGACACACATCATTATAGACTCAATTCAGTGCGCTATGCCAAATTTCGTGCAAATCGAAGGATATATAGGTAATTTTGGGCGCCATTTACATTAAATCGGACGAATATATATATGGGAGCTATATCGAAATCTTAACCGATTTTTATGAAACTTAACACGCATCATTCTAGACCCAATTCAGTGCGTTATGCCAAATTTCATGCAAATCGAAAGATAAATAGGGATTTTTGGGCGTCATTTACATTAAATCGGACGAATATATATATATGGGAGCTATATCTAAATCTGCACCGATTTTCACGAAACTTGGCACACATCATTCTAGACTCAATTCTGTGCGCTATGCCAAATTTCATGCAAAAGGAAAGATAAATAGGGACTTTTGGGCGCCATTTAAATTAAATCGTACGAAAATATATATGGGAGCTATATGTAAATCTGAACCGATTTTCACGAAACTTGGCACACATCATGATAGACTTAATTCAGTGCGCTATGCCAAATTTCATGAAAGTCGATAGATAAATAAGGACTTTTGGGCGCCATTTAAATTAAATCGGACGAAAATATATATTTGGTAGCTATATCTAAATCTGAACCGATTTTCATGAAACTTGGCACACATCATTCTAGACTCAATTCAGTGCGCTATGCCAAATTTCATGCAAATCGAAAGATAAATAGGAACTTTTGGGCACCAGTTACATTAAATCGGACGAAAATATATATGGGAGCTATATCGAAATCTTACCCGATTTTTATGAAACTTGACACACATCATTATAGACTTAATTCAGTGCGCTATTACAAATTTCGTGCAAATCGAAAGATACATTGGGACTTTGGTACACCATTTACATTAAATCGGATGAAAATATATATGGGAGCTATATCTAAATCTGAACCGATTTTCACGAAACTTGGCACACATCATTCTAGACTCAATTCAGTGCGCTATGCCAAATTTCATGCAAATCGAAAGATAAATTGGGACTTTTGGGCGCCATTTACATTAAATCGGACGAAAATATATATGGGAGCTATATCTAAATCTGAATCGATTTTCACGAAACTTGGCAGACATCATTATAGACTCAATTCAGTGCGCTATGCCAAATTTAGTACAAATCGATAGATAAATAAGAACTTTTGGGCGCCATTTAAATTAAATCGGACGAAAATATATATGGGAGCTATATCTAAATCTGAACCGAATTTCACCAAACTTGGCACACATCATTATAGACCCAATTCGATACGCTGTACCAAATTTCGTGCAAATCGAAGGTACAGCATTTACATTAAATTGGACGAAAATATATATGGGAGCTATATCTACATCTGAATCGATTTTTATGAAACACCATTCTAGACTTAATTGAGATCGCAGTGCCAAATTTCGTGCAAATCAAAAGATAAATAGGTACTTTTGGACACCATTTACATTGAATCGGATGAAAAAAAAATTTGGATTCCTGTGTGTGCAAAAGTGTTCGAATTGAATTGTTTTTTATTTTAGTTATACCCGACCCGGCCCCAGGGGTTCCTTATATCGCATATTCAGATTTAGCAAAAGGTGTTGTTTTTTTTAAACGCACAAGAGACATTCGGGTATGAAAGGTTTTTTTTTGTAAAGAAGCAATAAATAGCTTCTGGGGAGAATATCCCAACATAAAGCTAAGGGAACTGATGAGGATCATTGGTGATATCCGAAACTGTAGTCTTCCCTGCCTTACCCCTCGGCGGACAATGCCATACATTCCCCACTAATAAGTAGTTGTTTTTTTTATATAAAAACAACAAACTGGGATTCGGCCTGACTATTTTGCAAAAAAACATAATTCGGCATCTTATTTTCAAATAATGGAGGGTGCGGAAGAGCCAACCACCAAGTCCCAAAATTACCTCTGTCGCAGCCTCTTACAAATTGGAAAGATGCTATTGAATGCTTCACCGACCACGAAACAAACCAGTAAGGAAAGTAGTAAAGTCGGACGGGGCCGACTATATGATACCCTTCACCACTATGGGTATATTAAGCAGGACTATAACATAAAATTGGATGAAAAAATGTGATATTTATTCTACCTAGATCTATCCATAAAGTATGTCAATCGACTTCAAACAAATATAAATAGGTCACCGTTGGGCTATGTCTGCACTTCTAGAAAACGCAACTACGTAATTCTATGCTCAATTTTTTAAGTTGTGCAAAATTTGATGTCGATCTGACTAACATGAGGAGTTTGATGCCCAATTTACTACAAATCGGGCGAAAATATATATGGAAGCTCTATCCAAATATTGAGCGATTTCAAACAAACTTGTCACAGGTTAGGTTATACAACTTTCAGAACGTTTTATTCCAATTGGTTCCTTAGTACGTCAATTACTTAAAATCAATCTATAATAAAAGGGAGCTATATCTAAATCTGGACCGATTTTCAAGAAACTTGGCAGACATCATTCTAGGCTCAATTAAGTACGTTATGCCAAATTTCGTGCAAATCGAAGGATATATAGGGACTTTGGTGCACCATTTACATGAAATCGGACGAAACTATATATGGGAGCTATATCTAAATCAGGACCTATTTTCACGAAACTTGGCAGACATCATTCTAGACTCAATTCAGTACGTTATGCCAAAATTCGTGCAAATCGGAAGATATTTAGCGACTTTGGTGGACCATTTACATCAAATCGGACGAAACTATATATGGGAGCTATATCTAAATCTGGACCGATTTTCTCCAAACTTGGCAGACATCCCTCTAGGCTTAATTCAGTACGTTATGCCAAATTTCGTGCAAATCAGAAGATATATAGGGACTTTGGGCACTATTTACATGAAATCGGACGAAACTATATATGGGAGCTATATCTAAATCTGGACCGATTTTCACGAAACTTGGCAGACATCATTCTAGACCTAAATGATTAGGCTGTACCAAATTTCGTGCAAATCGAAAGATATATAGGGACTTTGGGGCACCATTTACATGAAATCGGACGAAACTATATATGGGAGCTATATCTAAATCTGGACCGATTTTCTCCAAACTTGGCATACATCACTCTAGGCTTAATTCAGCACGTTATACCAAATTTCGTGCAAATCAAAAGATATATAGGGACTTTGGGGCACCATTTACATGAAATCGGACGAAACTATATATGGGAGCTATATCTAAATCTGGACCGATTTTCTCCAAACTTGGCATACATCACTCTAGGCTTAATTCAGCACGTTATACCAAATTTCGTGCAAATCAAAAGATATATAGGGACTTTGGGGTACCATTTACATGAAATCGGACGAAACTATATATGGGAGCTATATCTAAATCTGGACCGATTTTCACGAAACTTGGCAGACATCATTCTAGACCTAAATGATTAGGCTGTACCAAATTTCGTGCAAATCGAAAGATATATAGGGACCGTTTACATTAAATCGGTTAAATATATATATGGGAGCTATATCTAAATTTGAACCGATTTTTCCCAATTTCAATAGGGTTCGTCCTTGGGCCGAATAAGTGACCTATGCCAAATTTCATCCAATTCGGATCATAAATGCGACCTGTACTTTGTTTACAATTTAACATGGACAGACGGACAGACGGACAGACGGACGGACGGACGGACGGACGGACGGACGGACATGCATAAATCGACTCAGAAAGTGATTCTATGCATATTCTCAAAAGGAACCATGTGTCTATCTCGTTTCCTTTTGCCTGTTACAAACATATGCACAAAGACATAATACCCTGTACCACAGTGTGGTGAAGGGTATAAAAAGGAATACCACAAAGATGCCATGACGAGAACTCGGGACTTTATATCGAGAATGAAAGGTGTTTCGTGACGTATAGAACTTGTTACGAACAAAAAAGCTTCAGATATATTGAAAGAACAAACGCATACAATTAAAGTGGCAATTGAGACAATTTTATTGTGTGAAAGAGAGAACATCGCCTTGAGGAAACGTAAAGTCTCCTGAATACTGTCGTTAGATATAAACTTAGAAAATGTGTGGAGAGTACACCCAAAAATGCAACATACCTGAGTTCCAGAATACAGAACAAATTAATAGAACTAAGTGGAGAATACATCCAGAAGTCTATTGTTGAAGAAGTGAAAGTGATCGGTTTCAGCGGATGAAACTATAAATGTATACGATTTTTGACAAGGTATCTCAAAAAGTCAAAGCATGTTTCCCTTGCTACGTAGAATTAAAAGAATTAACAGGAAAGGAATTTTCGAACGTCATAATAAACACAGTAATCAGTTTGGGTTTGGATGCAACATTTTTGAGAGGTCAAGGATATGACGACGCATCTAACATGTCCGGCAATTATAATGGAGTGCAGACAATTATTTAATCAAAATTCACTTCTGCGGTATACATTCATTGTTCTTCAGCTGCATTTAAATTAAGTTTAAATGCGACTGAAGTGTATTTTTTTTTTTAAATTTTGAAATTTTCTCATTCGTCAGGAAATCCAAAAAGGTCTGCTACTTTATGTAGAATATTTTGGAGAAGCGAATAAATCTTTCAAAGGACTACATACACATTGTGAAACACACGATAGATTAAGCAGAATAATTGCCTACAAATATAGACGAGATAGTAGAATCATGGGAAGAAATGTGGGAAAATGAGAAAAGATTTCATTTGAATGCATTTCTAAGAAGTAAAAGTTTCAGGTCAAATGTAATGAGTTCGAACTCCGCATATTGTATAGAATTACATTATTTGTACCATGTTTGAACGAATCAATTGTAAATATAAGAAGCAGATTTGTGGAAAATTAAAAAAAATAGTTCCAACATTATCGATATGTAATTATAAAATTGTATTGCCATACAATTTTATGAAAAATATCTGAAAGTGGATGTGTGTGAATCACTATGTGGAAAGCGAAAGATCCACGATCTAATCGCATCTAACCCACTTGATTCGATTGTAGTATGTGACAAAACTCAATTTCCAAATATAAATATATTGTTACAAATTTTAACCACAGCATCAGCTGAAAGAAGGTTTTCTAACCCATGTCGGGTAAAAAAAGTAGCTGAAAAACCAATTACAAAGTCCACGTACCTCTATCTGTGTATAAATCTATAGTAAATACTGATAACACAAAACTAACAAAATCAAAATCGGGCCGCCCCCAAATGAAATGATGCGTACGTCCCTGGCACCTATATATATTTTCGTCCGATTTAAGGTATATGGTGTACCAAAGTGCCTATATATCTTTCGATATATCTTTCGCAATTTGGCATAGCGTACTGAATACAGTGTGGAATGATGTGTGTTAAGTTTCGTGAAAATCGGTTCAGATTTAGATATAGCTCCCATATATATGTTCGTCCGATTTAAGAGAAATGGTGCACTAAAGTCCCCATATATTTTCCGATTTGCACGAAATTTGGCACAGCGTACTGAATTGAGTCTAGAATGATGTGTGCAAAGTTACGTAAAAAATCGGTTCAGATTTAGATATAGCTCGAATATTGGATTTCGTTTTATTTTAGATAAATGGTGCACCTAGAATGATGTTATTGCGTGTTGTTGCAATTGGTGCAGATGCAGACACAACTTTCAGAAATAGATTTCAAACGGGTGTCTGATTGAGATTAAATTTTGAAGAGTGTGCCCTGTCGAATAGCGTGTATCAAGTTTGCTCTAATTCGAACCGGAAAGGCATAAAGATCACATATTCCAGTTCGTAAAATTTCATGTCATTGTTCCTTCGAAATGGCGACATCTGTTAGGAGACATATCTAGAATATAACCAATGTGGTAAAGGGTATCATATAGTTGGTCCAGTCCGAATTTATTACTTTCCTTAGTGTTTTTTTTTTCTTTGTATACCCTCCACCCTTTGCAACAACCTCGAAAGATCCTTCGTAGACCCTATAAACTATAAAATTCTTATTCCCATTTTGGTTTTACCCTCCAATATCCCTCTTCCAATGGCAAATTATTGCCACTTCGATGCAAAAAATTCATTTAAAATCTTCAAAACTACGACAAAAGGAGAGCTACCAGCATATATGGGGTCATGTAAAAGCATAGACCTTCCAAGAACCTTTTGGTACCAAATAACAGCCACAGCGATGTGAAAATGCAGCCCAAGCCTTCAAAATACCGAATAATAGGCGGGACACACACTTAAACCAACATTTAAAATTTTCGGTAGTGAGATGTGACACCCCATGAGCTGCTGAAAAATACAATTACAGCCAAATGGATGGAAAATCGTGTCCAATCACCCCGCCAAAACACCGAATAATGGAGGGTAACATTGTATGGGGGCTACCCGGAAACTTCCGATAATATTGAGATTTTTTGGTAGGGAGATTTTCTACTCAAAGATCAATCAAAATATAAAATTACCGACAATGTGGTTGAAACTCAACATCAAACTCCTCAAAATATTGAAATTTGCGAAGCAGTGTTATATTGGGGGGTGGGCTACTTTAAAAAGTAAACCAATTATGATAATTTCTGGTAGGAAGATATTCCAAATTTTGTTAAGAATTGGTGGGGGAGATTTTGCTTGCTACTTGAGAATATCAAATAAGAACCAATTTTGTTGAAAAACGTGCCCAAAAACGTTTCAAAATACCGAATATTGGGGGTACCACTCTAAAATAAAATAGATTTTGTTGGAAGATTTTCTACCCACAATATCAAATTACAGCTGAAAAACGTGCCCAAAAGCCTCAAAAAAAAAACACGAATATTGTGGGAGGTCCTGTTATATGGGGGCTATACGAAAATGTGATCTGATATATCCCACTTTCAATACCAAACATCCTACGACCAGTAGCAATATATGTGCAAAATATCAAAGCTCTATCTTAAATATTGCTCCGGCTCCATCGAGATTTGAACAGACGGACATGACTAAATCCACATGGAATTCTATTTTGATCAGGAATATATATGTATACTTAGGATAGGATCGGAAATAATTATATGAAGGTGTTGGCAAATGGAATGAGAAATTTAATATACACTCCATGTTGTAGGGGAGGGCATAACAAAACTTGTTTACTCCATTGCTTTATCATCCATCCATGAGAGTGCAAAAACAAGACCCTTTGATCGAATTGCAGCTGCCCATTGATGGATGACCAATACGTATTATTATGGAATACGAATTTTTAACTGGGAAAATATTTTCTTCTATAAATATTTATGCGTTGTACAATAGTTGTTGTTGGCTTTTTTTGGAATCTCAGAATTTATGCATTGGTTCTTGTCACTGCACAACAACACCAACAACTACAACATCGATCACAATTAAGAATGACTTTAAAATTTTAAAATTCTCAAGGTGCAATAATTTTGTTTTCTTTCTTCATTTGTTTGATCTATACATTTTTTGGTATTAGGTGTGTTCGGCAATATTTTTACAACATTATGGAGAATATTTTTGTCCAACTAATTAAATCTAGCGTTTCATTTAATGGGACCTTTTGGGACTTCTTTAAAACATTTTCCTCTTTTTTGCTCACTTTTTCTGCAAAAATCAATGCATCTTCAGGGAAATTCTTTTGTTGTGTACATTTTAGGTATAAGGTGTGTTCGGCAATATTTTCAACGACATTATGGGGAATATTTTTGTGGACATAATTAACCCTGTAGCGTTTCATATAAGGGGACCTTTTGGGATATAAGAAATATTTTCCTTTTGTGGCTTCTTTCTTTACATTTTTTGATCAATTCTCATTTAAACGAACAATTTTTTGATCTATTAATTTTGGGTATTGGGTGTGTTCCGCAATATTATTACTAATGTTATGCTTAATATTTCTGTGGAACATATTAACCCTCTAGCGTATCATTTAAGACGACTTTTGGGAACTTCTTTAAAATATTTCCCCTTTTTTACTTGTTCTTCAATTCTCAATGAATCTGCAAAGGGAATTCTTTTGTTGTGTACATTTTAGGTATAAGGTGTGTTCCGCAATATTATTACTAACATTATGCTGAATATTTTTGTGGAATTATTAACCCTGTAGCGTTTCATTTAATGGGGACCTTTTGGGTCTTCTTTCCAATATTTACATTTTTTGATCAATTCTCATTTAAACGAATCTGAAAGGGAATTCTTTTGTTGTGTACATTTTAGGTATAAGGTGTGTTCCGCAATATTATTACTAACATTATGCTGAATATTTTTGTGGACATAATTAACCCTGTAGCGTTTCATATAAGGGGACCTTTTGGGACTTCTTTAAATATTTTCCTCTTTTTTGCTCACTTTTTCTTCAATTATCAATGAATCTGCAAGGGAAATTCTTTTGTTGTGTACATTTTAGATATAAGGTGTGTTCGGCGATATTCCTACTAACATTAGGCTTAATATTTTTGTGGAACACATTAACCCTCTAGCCCTTCATGAAAGGGGACTTTTTGGGTTTTCTTTCCAAGATTTCCTTCTTTTTTAGACAATTCTCAATAAAGCGGGGCAGTAATTTTTGTGATCTATACATTTTTAGGTATTAGGTGTGTGATTTAAGGGTCCACTCCCCACAGAGCGGCATCTCTCATTATTCGCTATTTTGGGGATCTTTATATTTTTTAGGATTCTCATTTGAAAGAAAATCTTTTCTACCAAAAATTATCAATATAGGCTAATGTTTCGGGGTATATCCCATATAAGGGTACCCAAAAAAATATATATATTCGGTATTTTGCGGAGCTTGGACACGTTTTTCAACCTAATCAGATGTAATATGTTATTTTGGGTTCTCATTGGGTAATAAATCTCCTTGCCAAAAATTATCAAAATTGGTTTAATTTTTAGAATAGCCCCCATATAAGGGTACCCCCAAATATTTGGTATTTTGTAGTTTTTTTCACGTTTTTCCACCTAAACAGCAGCAATTTGGTTTTTTGGGTTCTCGTTGGGTAATACATCTTCCTACCAAAAATTATCAAAATTGATTAAATTTTTAGTATAGTCCCCATATAAGGGTATTCCCAAATATTCGGTATTTTGAAGGGTTTTGACACATTTTTCCACCAATTTGGCTGTAATTTTAGATATTTTTGATGATTTTTGAGTTGTCAATCCACCAAAAAATTATAAGTAACGACCCATGATTTCGGAAAGTCTACCCATATAATGGGACACAATCACCCACCCCCATCACCCCTTATTCCGTATTGTGGGCGAATTTTTGAAGTTAATTGGCTATAATTTGTTTATTTCAGCTTCTAATGGGGTTTCAAATCTTCCCATTAATAAAAAAATCAATATCATTCCACGTTCTGGTATAGCTCCCATATAACCGTACCGATTCATTTTCGGTATTTTAAAGGCTTTGACTGGATTTCCCCCCACCGACATGGCTGAAATTTGTAACAAAGGCTTCCTCAGGGCTTTCATATATATACCGAAATTAGGCAATATAGGTCTCCGATTTAACATAAGATCCCAACCGATTTAAGGAAACCCCACCCATTCTCGATTTAAATTTTTCAAGATTTTCAATGGGCTGGGAAATCAATACCAATGCTTGTTAAGGTTTGTAACTTTGCACATATATATTTGAAGATTTAAAAGAGAAGAAAAATAATTTACAAAAAAATTTTGTTATTGTTTTGTTGTTGTTTTTGTAATTAAAGAAAAGTCCTTATATTTGATGGCGGGCATGATAACTCCTCACTGGATCATCGGAATCCGAAAATTCCAACGGTGTTAGAAAGAGTACATGTCTGGCTCTCGTATGAACTAGGATTATTGACTTCGCTCTAAAATTAAAAAAATGGTGGACCTTTGAAAAAAATATTTTTGGAAAATCGCCGATTTTTTTACCAAAAACCAAGTTAAAAAATAAGGAAGATCTTCACCGATTGGCTTTATCCTAGTTCATACGAGAGCTATACACTCCCAGAGAAACGTTGCAAAATTTGGAACCGATTGGATTATTAGTTTTTGAGTTATCGTGCCGCGCCATTCGCAAAAAAATGTTTAGAGAAAAACGCGTTTAAAGTTTGAAGAAGCCCTTCAGCCGTCACTTGATGCTGACACAATAAATCGGATATATCTTCAAGAGTTCTTGAGATTTTCACTTGAAATTTTGTAGAGACATTCTTTAATCAGTGTAGATTCGAATTATATCAACAAAAAATTTGACCCCGAGAATCCCCTTAAGGCATATTGTGTAGAGCATAAAATGTTCAGCCTCTCCGAACTAAACGAAGTTTTTACATGGTTTTCACTATATTTCCAAGACCCATTAATTTATTCATATTTTTTTACAAAATGTAATAAAGATTTTCAAATGTGGCCAATTTCTTTGATTTTTTTATATCAACAGCCAATGAAAATTTTTCAATTTTTACATTTCTTTTAAGTATACTTACCTCAACCTTTTTTTTTTTTTGAAAATACCTGAATTCCATAGTTGAATTTCTTTACTTGGCTTCCCCAATCTAAAACAAAACTGCAAGAAATTTGGATCTGAATTTGGTAAACCCCCTGGGCCAGAAGTGCATTATACCCCGCTGTAATTACTTTGATAGCGTCAAAATATTCTTGAATAACTTTATCCGTTCTTATAAAATAAATAAAAAATGGAAATATTTTGTTTCTTGAAAGTAGACTGAGAAAGTCAAAATAAATTGTCATTTATTTATTTATTTTATTTATTCAATATTCAATATTAGAAACATTAAAAATATATTTTTATTCCGGTTTTGCTCTAATAAGCATTTCGGCATATTTATATGAATAAGCATAAGTATTTTTCCAATGAAACCATTGAATGCCCTGGCCTGCTGCTACCTTCTCATTTTCATATTTTCCAAATAGATGACTGTAAAGAAAAATTACGAAAATAAATTGAAAAACAAAACAAAAAATAATATGTAATCGAAAATGATTGTTATACCTCTTGAAACAATCATGAAACCACCATGCCCCTTTCCATCGCTCGGCACAATTACCATCATTGTTATCATTATCCTCATCGAAGGTAGTAAACTTCATACCTTTGTGATATGCCAAGGAATCACCAGCAGTGCCACTGTATTTGCCTAGTACCTTGAGTCGATATTTCTCGGCTTCATTTCCAATTTGGAAGCCATCATAGAGGGCATAACGGTCCTCACCCTGCCAATCTCTTAAAATCACTTTAAGTTCGATGTTTGGAACGGCTGTCGTCAATTCATGCAATCTTT
The DNA here is from genome assembly GCF_032173495.1 of Musca vetustissima. Taxonomy (NCBI): domain Eukaryota; kingdom Metazoa; phylum Arthropoda; class Insecta; order Diptera; family Muscidae; genus Musca; species Musca vetustissima. Next base: position 971 of record NW_026878660.1, on the reverse strand, counting down.
CTAGGCCAATAAAGTATTCGCCGTGAGGTGGATTACCAAAACCCATTTTATAGGATCGCCAGTTCCTGTAAAAATTGACAGAGCCGTCCTTGCGTCTGGCAATTGTTGTCCAATTCGTAAAGTCCAAAGGTTTTCTAGAAAAAAATTAAAAACAAATTTTGCTTATTAGTAGGCAACTCCGAAATTATATATATGTATATGTATATATATATATATATATTAACCGATTTCAACAAAACTGAACTAGTTTGGAATCGGACATACCTATTTATGGCAGCTATATCTAAATCTAAAGCGATTTTCACCAATTTCAATTGGGTTCATGGATGTGTTGAATTCCATCTCCTTTCGCGTCATAAATGCGAACTGACAATTCGCCAAATCGATGTCGACTTTTGATTTTTGAGAAAATCGCAAATAGATTTTCAGTTTTCTTCATAAATACTTGGTTTATTATCACAAAGTCCAAAATTTAAAAATAACTTTCTGAGTAAAAATTACACAGTAGTTTATGTTCAGAGAGTTTGTTCTCTCATGTGGAAATATTGGAAAGAGTTATCGAACAACATCCGGTAGAATTAAATGTATCTGTCACAACTTGAAGATGTTAAGAAATCAGATACAAAATAACAAATTTTAATAAACTAATTTTGTTTAATACATGCTATAATACGTTGTATATTTCAATTTCAGATTATTAAATTGACGGAAAAAAAATAATTTTATATTTGACAAAACAAACAAAACCAGTAAGGAATTAGTAACGTCGGACTGGGCCGACTATATGATACCCTTCACAACTTTGAATATATCCACGCATGTTTATCATAACAGACGTCGCCTTTTCGAAAGAACATTGACATAAAATTGAAGAAACTTAAATCGAAATCTAACACGATTTACTCGAAACTTAACACACGAGCAATGGTAGGGACAGATATAGCAATACGTACTAGTCGAAGCACGAAAAT